>NW_026562185.1:87500-90000 GCF_027943255.1 Anastrepha obliqua
TTAAATAGAGAGTTATGGAATATAACCTTGGCATATTGGCACTAAAATATATAATAAAGACATTTCAAATCAAACTGAAATGTATTGAAATGAATTTTTCCCATACATTTTTGACAATGTGAGGTGTGCATGGCAAAAAACACTCACGGTGAAGGCATGTGATATAATATGAAAATATCAAAAGTTAACTAACCAATGATATTGAAGCATATAAATCGAATCATAACTATATGAAACTCGAATTTAAGCCATATTAAACTGGTAATATTGTGATTTTATGCCTGGTTTTCCATACGTTAGTTTAAATAGAAAAAATTTTCGAATATATATACATATATGAAGAATCTATATTCTAATACTAACATGTTATGGAATATAACCTTGGCATATTGGCACTAAAATATATAATAAAGACATTTCAAATCAAACTGAAATGTATTGAAATGAATTTTTCCCATACATTTTTGACAATGTGAGGTGTGCATGGCAAAAAACACTCACGGTGAAGGCATGTGATATAATATGAAAATATCAAAAGTTAACTAACCAATGATATTGAAGCATATAAATCGAATCATAACTGTATGAAACTCGAATTTGAGCCATATTAAACTGGTAATATTGTGATTTTATGCCTGGTTTTCCATACGTTAGTTTAAATAGAGAGTTATGGAATATAACCTTGGCATATTGGCACTAAAATATATAATAAAGACATTTCAAATCAAACTGAAATGTATTGAAATAAATTTTTCCCATACATTTTTGACAATGTGAGGTGTGCATGGCAAAAAACACTCACGGTGAAGGCATGTGATATAATATGAAAATATCAAAAGTTAACTAACCAATGATATTGAAGCATATAAATCGAATCATAACTATATGAAACTCGAATTTGAGCCATATTAAACTGGTAATATTGTGATTTTATGCCTGGTTTTCCATACGTTAGTTTAAATAGCAAGTTATGGAATATAACCTTGGCATATTGGCACTAAAATATATAATAAAGACATTTCAAATCAAACTGAAATGTATTGAAATGAATTTTTCCCATACATTTTTGACAATGTGAGGTGTGCATGGCAAAAAACACTCACGGTGAAGGCATGTGATATAATATGAAAATATCAAAAGTTAACTAACCAATGATATTGAAGCATATAAATCGAATCATAACTATATGAAACTCGAATTTGAGCCATATTAAACTGGTAATATTGTGATTTTATGCCTGGTTTTCCATACGTTAGTTTAAATAGAGAGTTATGGAATATAACCTTGGCATATTGGCACTAAAATATATAATAAAGACATATCAAATCAAACTGAAATGTATTGAAATGAATTTTTCCCATACATTTTTGACAATGTGAGGTGTGCATGGCAAAAAACACTCACGGTGAAGGCATGTGATATAATATGAAAATATCAAAAGTTAACTAACCAATGATATTGAAGCATATAAATCGAATCATAACTATATAAAACTCGAATTTGAGCCATATTAAACTGGTAATATTGTGATTTTATGCCTGGTTTTCCATACGTTAGTTTAAATAGAGAGTTATGGAATATAACCTTGGCATATTGGCACTAAAATATATAATAAAGACATTTCAAATCAAACTGAAATGTATTGAAATGAATTTTTCCCATACATTTTTGACAATGTGAGGTGTGCATGGCAAAAAACACTCACGGTGAAGGCATGTGATATAATATGAAAATATCAAAAGTTAACTAACCAATGATATTGAAGCATATAAATCGAATCATAACTATATGAAACTCGAATTTAAGCCATATTAAACTGGTAATATTGTGATTTTATGCCTGGTTTTCCATACGTTAGTTTAAATAGAAAAAATTTTCGAATATATATACATATATGAAGAATCTATATTCTAATACTAACATGTTATGGAATATAACCTTGGCATATTGGCACTAAAATATATAATAAAGACATTTCAAATCAAACTGAAATGTATTGAAATGAATTTTTCCCATACATTTTTGACAATGTGAGGTGTGCATGGCAAAAAACACTCACGGTGAAGGCATGTGATATAATATGAAAATATCAAAAGTTAACTAACCAATGATATTGAAGCATATAAATCGAATCATAACTATATGAAACTCGAATTTGAGCCATATTAAACTGGTAATATTGTGATTTTATGCCTGGTTTTCCATACGTTAGTTTAAATAGAGAGTTATGGAATATAACCTTGGCATATTGGCACTAAAATATATAATAAAGACATTTCAAATCAAACTGAAATGTATTGAAATAAATTTTTCCCATACATTTTTGACAATGTGAGGTGTGCATGGCAAAAAACACTCACGGTGAAGGCATGTGATATAATATGAAAATATCAAAAGTTAACTAACCAACGATATTGAAGCATATAAATCGAATCATAACTATATGAAACTCGAATTTAAGCCATATTAAACTGGTAATATTGTGATTTTATGCCTGGTT
>NW_026562185.1:95000-97500 GCF_027943255.1 Anastrepha obliqua
TATGGAATATCTTAATATCTAGTATGAGAAATTAACGATTTAAGTCCTTCTTAAATGAGGCCATTTACCCATAGAGGGTGCCAGGCCCGTATAACGTTAATGATTACTAGAAAGATATTTCCAAAGAGTCGTGTTGCTTGATAGTGCAGCACTAAGTGGGTGGTAAACTCCATCTAAAACTAAATATAACCATGAGACCGATAGTAAACAAGTACCGTGAGGGAAAGTTGAAAAGAACTCTGAATAGAGAGTTAAATAGTACGTGAAACTGCTTAGAGGTTAAGCCCGATGAACCTGAATATCCATTATGAAAAATTCATCATTAAATAATTAAAAAAATAATGTGCATTTTTTTCATATAAGGACATTGTAATCTATTAACATAATAAAGTATTTATCAAAAGATCATTGGTGATATTAAGTTTATTTAAATTAATTTGCTTTTTAAGCATATTAACATAAAATAAATACTAATGATTTGATAAAGTGTTGATAGATTTTATTATATATAATGCTAAAATTCATTTTTTGAATTTTACAAAAAATTTAATATCTATGATATTAATATTTATTTGTATGCATTTATATGATTAACAATGCGAAAGATTCAGGATACCTTCGGGACCCGTCTTGAAACACGGACCAAGGAGTCTAACATATGTGCAAGTCATTGAGTTATATTAAACTTAATGGCATAATTAACTTAACTTAAATATAATGGGATTAATTTTTAGTCTATTTTTTAATAAATAGTCAATTAATTCAATCCCGGGGCGTTCCATATAGTTATGTATAATGATAATTTATTATTATTTATACCTCTAACTGGAGCGTACCTTGAGCATATATGCTGTGACCCGAAAGATGGTGAACTATACTTGATCAGGTTGAAGTCAGGGGAAACCCTGATGGAAGACCGAAACAGTTCTGACGTGCAAATCGATTGTCAGAATTGAGTATAGGGGCGAAAGACCAATCGAACCATCTAGTAGCTGGTTCCCTCCGAAGTTTCCCTCAGGATAGCTGGTGCATTTAAAAATTATATAAAATAATCTTATCTGGTAAAGCGAATGATTAGAGGCCTTAGGGTCGAAACGATTTTAACCTATTCTCAAACTTTAAATGGGTAAGAACCTCACCTTTCTTGATATGAAGGTTGAGGTTATGATATAATGTGCCCAGTGGGCCACTTTTGGTAAGCAGAACTGGCGCTGTGGGATGAACCAAACGTAATGTTACGGTGCCTAAATTAACAACTCATGCAGATACCATGAAAGGCGTTGGTTGCTTAAAACAGCAGGACGGTGGACATGGAAGTCGTAATCCGCTAAGGAGTGTGTAACAACTCACCTGCCGAAGCAACTAGCCCTTAAAATGGATGGCGCTTAAGTTGTATACCTATACATTACCGCTAAAGTAGATGATTTATAAAACAATTTCGATTGATTTATAAATTTTGAAACTTTAGTGAGTAGGAGGGTACAATAGTGTGCTTAGAAGTGTTTGGCGTAAGCCTGCATGGAGCCGCTATTGGTACAGATCTTGGTGGTAGTAGCAAATAATCGAATGAGACCTTGGAGGACTGAAGTGGAGAAGGGTTTCGTGTGAACAGTGGTTGATCACGAGTTAGTCGGTCCTAAGTTCAAGGCGAAAGCCGAAAATTTTCAAGTTTTTAATAAAAAAAAATATTAATAAAAATATATTTAAAAATAATTAAAATACTTGAATTATTTTGAACGAAAGGGAATACGGTTCCAATTCCGTAACCTGTTGAGTATCCGTTTGTTATTAAAAATGGGCCTTGTGCTCATCCTGGCAACAGGAACGACCATAAAGAAGCCGTCGAGAGATATCGGAAGAGTTTTCTTTTCTGTTTTATAGTCGTACTACCATGGAAGTCTTTCGAAGAGAGATATGGTAGATGGACTAGAAGAGCATGACATTTACTGTTGTGTCGATATTTTCTCCTCGGACCTTGAAAATTTATGGTGGGGTCACGCAAACTTCTCAACAGGCCGTACCAATATCCGCAGCTGGTCTCCAAGGTGAAGAGTCTCTAGTCGATAGAATAATGTAGGTAAGGGAAGTCGGCAAATTAGATCCGTAACTTCGGGATAAGGATTGGCTCTGAAGATTGAGATAGTCGGGCTTGATTGGGAAGCAATACCATGGTTTATGTACTCGTTCTGGGTAAATAGAGAATTACGATTCTTGTTCCCCGGATAGTAGTTACGTAGCCAATTGTGGAACTTTCTTGCTAAAATTTTTAAGGAATTATATCATTCGATATATATTCCTTTTAAATTATAACGATTATCAATTAACAATCAATTCAGAACTGGCACGGACTTGGGGAATCCGACTGTCTAATTAAAACAAAGCATTGTGATGGCCCTAACGGGTGTTGACACAATGTGATTTCTGCCCAGTGCTCTGAATGTCAAAGTGAAGAAATTCAAGTAAGCGCGGGTAAACGGCGGGAGTAACTATGACTCTCTTA
>NW_026562185.1:102500-105000 GCF_027943255.1 Anastrepha obliqua
GAATTTTTCCCATACATTTTTGACAATGTGAGGTGTGCATGGCAAAAAACACTCACGGTGAAGGCATGTGATATAATATGAAAATATCAAAAGTTAACTAACCAATGATATTGAAGCATATAAATCGAATCATAACTATATGAAACTCGAATTTAAGCCATATTAAACTGGTAATATTGTGATTTTATGCCTGGTTTTCCATACGTTAGTTTAAATAGAAAAAATTTTCGAATATATATACATATATGAAGAATCTATATTCTAATACTAACATGTTATGGAATATAACCTTGGCATATTGGCACTAAAATATATAATAAAGACATTTCAAATCAAACTGAAATGTATTGAAATGAATTTTTCCCATACATTTTTGACAATGTGAGGTGTGCATGGCAAAAAACACTCACGGTGAAGGCATGTGATATAATATGAAAATATCAAAAGTTAACTAACCAATGATATTGAAGCATATAAATCGAATCATAACTGTATGAAACTCGAATTTGAGCCATATTAAACTGGTAATATTGTGATTTTATGCCTGGTTTTCCATACGTTAGTTTAAATAGAGAGTTATGGAATATAACCTTGGCATATTGGCACTAAAATATATAATAAAGACATTTCAAATCAAACTGAAATGTATTGAAATAAATTTTTCCCATACATTTTTGACAATGTGAGGTGTGCATGGCAAAAAACACTCACGGTGAAGGCATGTGATATAATATGAAAATATCAAAAGTTAACTAACCAATGATATTGAAGCATATAAATCGAATCATAACTATATGAAACTCGAATTTGAGCCATATTAAACTGGTAATATTGTGATTTTATGCCTGGTTTTCCATACGTTAGTTTAAATAGCAAGTTATGGAATATAACCTTGGCATATTGGCACTAAAATATATAATAAAGACATTTCAAATCAAACTGAAATGTATTGAAATGAATTTTTCCCATACATTTTTGACAATGTGAGGTGTGCATGGCAAAAAACACTCACGGTGAAGGCATGTGATATAATATGAAAATATCAAAAGTTAACTAACCAATGATATTGAAGCATATAAATCGAATCATAACTATATGAAACTCGAATTTGAGCCATATTAAACTGGTAATATTGTGATTTTATGCCTGGTTTTCCATACGTTAGTTTAAATAGAGAGTTATGGAATATAACCTTGGCATATTGGCACTAAAATATATAATAAAGACATATCAAATCAAACTGAAATGTATTGAAATGAATTTTTCCCATACATTTTTGACAATGTGAGGTGTGCATGGCAAAAAACACTCACGGTGAAGGCATGTGATATAATATGAAAATATCAAAAGTTAACTAACCAATGATATTGAAGCATATAAATCGAATCATAACTATATAAAACTCGAATTTGAGCCATATTAAACTGGTAATATTGTGATTTTATGCCTGGTTTTCCATACGTTAGTTTAAATAGAGAGTTATGGAATATAACCTTGGCATATTGGCACTAAAATATATAATAAAGACATTTCAAATCAAACTGAAATGTATTGAAATGAATTTTTCCCATACATTTTTGACAATGTGAGGTGTGCATGGCAAAAAACACTCACGGTGAAGGCATGTGATATAATATGAAAATATCAAAAGTTAACTAACCAATGATATTGAAGCATATAAATCGAATCATAACTATATGAAACTCGAATTTAAGCCATATTAAACTGGTAATATTGTGATTTTATGCCTGGTTTTCCATACGTTAGTTTAAATAGAAAAAATTTTCGAATATATATACATATATGAAGAATCTATATTCTAATACTAACATGTTATGGAATATAACCTTGGCATATTGGCACTAAAATATATAATAAAGACATTTCAAATCAAACTGAAATGTATTGAAATGAATTTTTCCCATACATTTTTGACAATGTGAGGTGTGCATGGCAAAAAACACTCACGGTGAAGGCATGTGATATAATATGAAAATATCAAAAGTTAACTAACCAATGATATTGAAGCATATAAATCGAATCATAACTATATGAAACTCGAATTTGAGCCATATTAAACTGGTAATATTGTGATTTTATGCCTGGTTTTCCATACGTTAGTTTAAATAGAGAGTTATGGAATATAACCTTGGCATATTGGCACTAAAATATATAATAAAGACATTTCAAATCAAACTGAAATGTATTGAAATAAATTTTTCCCATACATTTTTGACAATGTGAGGTGTGCATGGCAAAAAACACTCACGGTGAAGGCATGTGATATAATATGAAAATATCAAAAGTTAACTAACCAACGATATTGAAGCATATAAATCGAATCATAACTATATGAAACTCGAATTTAAGCCATATTAAACTGGTAATATTGTGATTTTATGCCTGGTTTTTTCCATACGTTAGTTTAAATAGAAAAAATTTTCGAATATATATACATATATGAAGAATTCATATTAGCTATACTAACATGTTATGGAAT
>NW_026562185.1:110000-117500 GCF_027943255.1 Anastrepha obliqua
AACGTTAATGATTACTAGAAAGATATTTCCAAAGAGTCGTGTTGCTTGATAGTGCAGCACTAAGTGGGTGGTAAACTCCATCTAAAACTAAATATAACCATGAGACCGATAGTAAACAAGTACCGTGAGGGAAAGTTGAAAAGAACTCTGAATAGAGAGTTAAATAGTACGTGAAACTGCTTAGAGGTTAAGCCCGATGAACCTGAATATCCATTATGAAAAATTCATCATTAAATAATTAAAAAAATAATGTGCATTTTTTTCATATAAGGACATTGTAATCTATTAACATAATAAAGTATTTATCAAAAGATCATTGGTGATATTAAGTTTATTTAAATTAATTTGCTTTTTAAGCATATTAACATAAAATAAATACTAATGATTTGATAAAGTGTTGATAGATTTTATTATATATAATGCTAAAATTCATTTTTTGAATTTTACAAAAAATTTAATATCTATGATATTAATATTTATTTGTATGCATTTATATGATTAACAATGCGAAAGATTCAGGATACCTTCGGGACCCGTCTTGAAACACGGACCAAGGAGTCTAACATATGTGCAAGTCATTGAGTTATATTAAACTTAATGGCATAATTAACTTAACTTAAATATAATGGGATTAATTTTTAGTCTATTTTTTAATAAATAGTCAATTAATTCAATCCCGGGGCGTTCCATATAGTTATGTATAATGATAATTTATTATTATTTATACCTCTAACTGGAGCGTACCTTGAGCATATATGCTGTGACCCGAAAGATGGTGAACTATACTTGATCAGGTTGAAGTCAGGGGAAACCCTGATGGAAGACCGAAACAGTTCTGACGTGCAAATCGATTGTCAGAATTGAGTATAGGGGCGAAAGACCAATCGAACCATCTAGTAGCTGGTTCCCTCCGAAGTTTCCCTCAGGATAGCTGGTGCATTTAAAAATTATATAAAATAATCTTATCTGGTAAAGCGAATGATTAGAGGCCTTAGGGTCGAAACGATTTTAACCTATTCTCAAACTTTAAATGGGTAAGAACCTCACCTTTCTTGATATGAAGGTTGAGGTTATGATATAATGTGCCCAGTGGGCCACTTTTGGTAAGCAGAACTGGCGCTGTGGGATGAACCAAACGTAATGTTACGGTGCCTAAATTAACAACTCATGCAGATACCATGAAAGGCGTTGGTTGCTTAAAACAGCAGGACGGTGGACATGGAAGTCGTAATCCGCTAAGGAGTGTGTAACAACTCACCTGCCGAAGCAACTAGCCCTTAAAATGGATGGCGCTTAAGTTGTATACCTATACATTACCGCTAAAGTAGATGATTTATAAAACAATTTCGATTGATTTATAAATTTTGAAACTTTAGTGAGTAGGAGGGTACAATAGTGTGCTTAGAAGTGTTTGGCGTAAGCCTGCATGGAGCCGCTATTGGTACAGATCTTGGTGGTAGTAGCAAATAATCGAATGAGACCTTGGAGGACTGAAGTGGAGAAGGGTTTCGTGTGAACAGTGGTTGATCACGAGTTAGTCGGTCCTAAGTTCAAGGCGAAAGCCGAAAATTTTCAAGTTTTTAATAAAAAAAAATATTAATAAAAATATATTTAAAAATAATTAAAATACTTGAATTATTTTGAACGAAAGGGAATACGGTTCCAATTCCGTAACCTGTTGAGTATCCGTTTGTTATTAAAAATGGGCCTTGTGCTCATCCTGGCAACAGGAACGACCATAAAGAAGCCGTCGAGAGATATCGGAAGAGTTTTCTTTTCTGTTTTATAGTCGTACTACCATGGAAGTCTTTCGAAGAGAGATATGGTAGATGGACTAGAAGAGCATGACATTTACTGTTGTGTCGATATTTTCTCCTCGGACCTTGAAAATTTATGGTGGGGTCACGCAAACTTCTCAACAGGCCGTACCAATATCCGCAGCTGGTCTCCAAGGTGAAGAGTCTCTAGTCGATAGAATAATGTAGGTAAGGGAAGTCGGCAAATTAGATCCGTAACTTCGGGATAAGGATTGGCTCTGAAGATTGAGATAGTCGGGCTTGATTGGGAAGCAATACCATGGTTTATGTACTCGTTCTGGGTAAATAGAGAATTACGATTCTTGTTCCCCGGATAGTAGTTACGTAGCCAATTGTGGAACTTTCTTGCTAAAATTTTTAAGGAATTATATCATTCGATATATATTCCTTTTAAATTATAACGATTATCAATTAACAATCAATTCAGAACTGGCACGGACTTGGGGAATCCGACTGTCTAATTAAAACAAAGCATTGTGATGGCCCTAACGGGTGTTGACACAATGTGATTTCTGCCCAGTGCTCTGAATGTCAAAGTGAAGAAATTCAAGTAAGCGCGGGTAAACGGCGGGAGTAACTATGACTCTCTTAAGGTAGCCAAATGCCTCGTCATCTAATTAGTGACGCGCATGAATGGATTAACGAGATTCCTACTGTCCCTATCTACTCATTCTCAGTCTGACTGTTGAATAGTGCGGACGTGTCGTGTGCTAAGCGGTGATTTGCGATTTTGTGATTTCCTTTTGCGGTTACATTCGTGTGTGAGTACCGGTGTATTACAGTTGTGCGAGTGACGCTAATATTGTTGTGGCTGTACCATAGCGGTACAGTGTTTACAATTAATTGCGCTAGTGAGTGCCGTTGTCCGAGTGACGCTACTTTGTAGTAGCTGTACAGTGTTACGAATAATTGAAAGTGCCGTACGGTAGTGTTGTTGGACACTCCAGTGAGTGCCAATATACTCCGTGCTATAGACACAGAGTGCGTGTTTGTGAGTGCTGCTAGATACAGCGTTGGAAATTTTCCATCAAGTTGTTTACAACTTTTGCGGGCGTGCCGTTGTTTTTCGGCGTGGTGTGTTGTGCGTAGCTGTACCATAGCGGTGCATTGTTTACGAGCAATTGCTCAGGTGACTACGGTTTGTGCTAGTGACGCCACCGTTTGCGTGGCTGTACATTGCGTACAAGTGTACCTTGTTGGTAAGTTGTTTACAACTTTTGAGTGCCGCTATTTCTGGCGTGGTTTTTGGCGCGTGCCGTTAATTCTTGGCGTCGGTGTAGTGTCGCGCTGTTATTTTTTGGCGTGGGTTCGTTGGGTGCGTGTACACTAGGTAGTCGTGCCGCTATATTGCCATATTTGGCAACAGTAAAAAGGGCGTCCTCTTTTGTGCGTGGGTACAGTACTGCGCCAAGGTTGAATACCTTGTGCAGGTGCTACGACCAAAGCGTGTTGTGTTTTTGCCTGCGGTCGAGCTCGGCGTTAGCTCCACCTTGGTCGACCCGTCCTTGTTCGGGGAACAGTGTTCTGTCCGGCAAGGCATTGGTGGTGGCCTTTGCCAAACCTTTGGTTGGCGCTGTGGGCTACGCCCTCGCGCTTTGCTTTGGCTCGCCGATAGGTGCAGCCGCTGTGTGCGTGCCTGTGCGGGGTTCGTTCCTGCCGTGCAGTAATTGCCGTTGCCCAAAAGGGACTCAATTTTTGTTGTTGCTCAGGAGGCCTTATCCGGCGAATTCGGCAACCTAAGTGTGAGGGTCGTTGGGCAATGCCCAAATTAGAAGGTGTGAGGAAGAGGGCGAACACCCCTCTTCCAAGCGGTTCGGCGGTGCCATCGTCGGCAATGGACGAATCGACGTCCGGAGAGGAGGAGGTGATTTTGCGGTCTCCTCCTCGCATTAAGAAGAAGACCGCTGGGGGTGCAGCGGTCCCGGTGGTGAAGTCAGGTAAGGAGGTTTTAAAGGTACCTGAAAAGGTGCCTTCCAGTAAGTCGGGGGTGAGTGGAAGCGATGGCGCTTCCGAAAGTGGAAAAATTGGGAGTGGGAAAAAGGGGAGTAAGACAGGGGCTAAATTAGGTCCAGCTGGGAAGCACCTGGTAGATTTCTGTAAGAGATTGCGTGCTTCCCAGGAAGGTTTGGGAGCGTTCGGGGGGGGTGCCGAACAGAAGAAGGTTGGGGGCGAATTTATGGGACGCTTTAAGTCCATTGTGACGGCCTTTAGTGGAGCCGTCATTGACATGGACGGCGTCCCGAAGAGCACAGCGAAGGATCTCCTTGGATACTCCTTGGAGTTTGAGGAGCTCTTTGTTGAGATGGTGGCGGAGATCGCCCATCTTCGTGGGCGGTTGGAAGCCACCATGACAACCAGGGAGGAAACACCTCGGAGGACGGCTGGAGCTGCGCTGGCTGGTGCAGCGATGATGCCGGCACCTCAGGCGCCTGCGCCTGTGTTGCCTGCGTTGCCGGTGCCCAAGCCAGTTGAGACCTGGTCGGTCGTAGTGAGGGGTAAAACCCCCACTACTTCCAAGGAGGTGATCAAGAAAGTTGTAAAGGAGGTTGGGCCTTCCATGGGGGTTAGGGTGCACGAGGTGCGCCCGTTGAAGGATGGAGGTGCGATTATTCGCACCCCATCCGTTGCCGAGAGGGATAACTTGGCAAAAAATGCCAAGTTTTCCGAAGTGGGGCTCGATGTGAGCATACGTCGGAAGCTGGGGCCTAGGGTTGTGGTCCAGGGGGTTCACACGGAGATCTCCCCTGAGGATTTCATGGGAGAGTTGTTCCGGTTGAACCTCAAGGAGTTCAGCCCTGGGTGCCGTGAGAAGGACGTGAGGATGATCAGCCGTCCTTGGAAGGTCAGCCCCGATGGGGTGACGAATGTTGTCCTTGAGGGAACGGACATGCTAATGTCCGCCCTCCTGGAAGCAGGTCGTTGCTACATAAAGTGGTTTTCCTTCCGGGTACGGCCAGACCAACTGACGCCCGGCTGCTTCCGATGCATGGGGTTTGATCACAGGGTGGCAGAATGCAGAGCCAAGAAGGATGTCTGCCGTAGGTGCGGGCAAGAAGGACACAGGAGTGCAGGTTGTGGCAATGCCCCGCATTGTCGCAACTGTGCGTTTAAGGGCAAGCCAGCCGGACATCTAATGATGTCCACTGTCTGCCCGGTGTACTGTGCCATTGTTGCCCGTGCGAACGCTAGACATTGATGGTTGAACTATATCAACTGAACTGTCAGGGGTCATATGCCGTGATGTGTGAATTGGGGGCGTGTATGTCGGAGGGGGGCTGCGGCATTGCTTTGCTCCAGGAACCATACTCCACCAATGGGGTGGTGAGAGGCCTTCCTGGGGGCTTCAGGGTCTTTACGGACCTTGGAGTCAAGGCCGCAGTAGCTGTGTGTGAGCCAAGCTACTCTTGTGTAGTAGTTGACTCATCACAGTGGGGAGTATGTGTGTGTGTCGAGGGGGAATTCGGCAGAATGAATGTCGTCAGCTTGTACTGCAAGTCTGACGAGCCTCTAGAGCCCTACTTAAGATACATTGATGCGGTGCTACTACTTGAGAGTAGCATTCCTGCCATCGTGTGTCTTGATGCGAATGCTACATCTCCGATGTGGTTCAGCAAGGTATCCAGGCATACTGCTGGATATCGGAGCCACAATCGAGGTGAGGTTATGAGCGAGTGGATTGTGGCGAATAACCTCCTTGTAGCAAACGAACCAAGCGTATGGTATACGTTTGAGGGGCCTAGAGGTGTGAGTGACATTGACGTGACGCTCATGAATGACGCAGCAGCGGGTAGGTTCGAGTGTAAATGGAGTGTTAGGGGGGGTTGGGGAATTAGTGACCATAATTTAATACAAATTATGGTTACTCCCCGTACCCCGCAGTTAGAAGGGGGGAGTCCATTGAGGCGATGGCGTACCTCGTGTACCGACTGGAACCGATATGGACATACTGTTAGGGAAGCGGTATTGGATATACCGCTTAGGGAGTTTGAGGAATTGGGGGTTGACGAGCAAATTGCTCGTCTATATGAATGTGTTTGGGGTGTGAATGACTTATTGTTTAGGAAAGCTAGGGCTGTGAGAATGAAAGGTGTGAAATGGTGGACGAGTGAGTTAAATTCAAAGAGGAGGTCTGTCCGACGCTTGAGGCGTTTGTTTCAACGCGGCAGGCGGACCAATTCGGAGAATCTGTCTCAGCTCAAGTATCAATTTAGCGTAGGGATGAAAGAGTATAAGAAGATGCTTGTGAGAGTGAAGGAGGAAGAGTGGAGGAGATTTGTGGGGGAAAATAGGGACGACCCTTGGGGACAGGTCTATAGGATCTGTCGGGGTCGTCGAAATGAGATGGCTAGCTCTCTTCGCGTAGGTGATACTGTATTATCGACGTGGAGAGAGTGTGCCAATGTTCTGTTAGGCGAGTTTTTTCCCAGGGCTGAGGTTCAGGTTCCTCCTGCACAAGAGGTGCCTGTCCCTCCAATAGAAGCTGAGGAGCTGGATTATGCATTTGGCCTGGTCAGGTCTAAAAGGTCTCCAGGTTTCGATGGTTTGAACGGAGAGATGTGCAAATGCTTGTGGAAGTTCATTCCGGAATATTTGGAGGCCATTTATGATAAATGCATATGGGAGGGATATTTTCCACGCGAGTGGAAAATTGCTAGGGTCGTTGCACTCTTGAAGTCGCCCGATAAGATCAGGAGCGATCCTCGATCTTATCGTGGTATCAGCCTCCTTCCGGTGCTTGGAAAAGTGCTGGAAAGGGTTATGGTTGAGCGGCTTCAGGAGCTAACTCGGGGTGTTAGGTCGGATAGGCAGTATGGGTTTAGGAAAAGACGTGGTATAGAGGATGCGTGGTTGTATGTTCAGAGTGTAGTTAGGGAAAACGTCAATAAATATGTCCTTGGCATATTTATTGACTTTAAGGGGGCATTTGATTACTTGCGCTGGGATCGTGTGTTGCAGAGATTAGAGGAGCTTGGCTGTCCGGAAATTACTCTATGGCGGAGTTATTTTTCGGACAGAAAAGCATCCATGGTAGGAGTGGGCGGGAGTGTGGAGATTGGGGTGGAGCGAGGCTGTCCGCAGGGATCCGTCTGTGGTCCCTTCATTTGGAACCTCATGATGGACTCCCTGCTTCGGCAGTTAGAGCCACTCTGTAAACACTGTGCGTATGCGGACGACCTTCTCATTTTGGTTGAGGGTCGTTCGCGTGAGGAACTAGAGCGAGTGGGGGGGCAGCTCCTTACATTTACCCACAATTGGGGGGTAGATGTGGGAGTGGACATATCGATGGACAAAACGGTGACAATGCTGCTTAAGGGCAGATTGTCCCCGAGTCGTCCACCGATTGTACGTTTGAATGGGATAGGGATTAGGTATGTGACGCAAGTCAAATACCTGGGGGTAGCTATGAGTGAAAGGATGTGTTTTACTCCACACTTAGTTTCGTTGAGGGAGCGGCTGCAGGCAATCGTTGGGCAAGTGCGTCGCGTTGTCAGATTTGACTGGGGTCTTAGCCGGCGTGCGGTTCGTACCGTATATCGGGGCCTATTTGTGGCCTGTGCCACTTATGGTGCCGCTATATGGTACGAATGGGCTTTAAAGTCGGTTGGCAAACGTCATCTGATGGCGTGCCAGCGCATTATGTTGCTTGCCTGTTTGCCTGTATGCCGTACAGTGAGTACGGATG
>NW_026562185.1:122500-135000 GCF_027943255.1 Anastrepha obliqua
ACAATGTGAGGTGTGCATGGCAAAAAACACTCACGGTGAAGGCATGTGATATAATATGAAAATATCAAAAGTTAACTAACCAATGATATTGAAGCATATAAATCGAATCATAACTGTATGAAACTCGAATTTGAGCCATATTAAACTGGTAATATTGTGATTTTATGCCTGGTTTTCCATACGTTAGTTTAAATAGAGAGTTATGGAATATAACCTTGGCATATTGGCACTAAAATATATAATAAAGACATTTCAAATCAAACTGAAATGTATTGAAATAAATTTTTCCCATACATTTTTGACAATGTGAGGTGTGCATGGCAAAAAACACTCACGGTGAAGGCATGTGATATAATATGAAAATATCAAAAGTTAACTAACCAATGATATTGAAGCATATAAATCGAATCATAACTATATGAAACTCGAATTTGAGCCATATTAAACTGGTAATATTGTGATTTTATGCCTGGTTTTCCATACGTTAGTTTAAATAGCAAGTTATGGAATATAACCTTGGCATATTGGCACTAAAATATATAATAAAGACATTTCAAATCAAACTGAAATGTATTGAAATGAATTTTTCCCATACATTTTTGACAATGTGAGGTGTGCATGGCAAAAAACACTCACGGTGAAGGCATGTGATATAATATGAAAATATCAAAAGTTAACTAACCAATGATATTGAAGCATATAAATCGAATCATAACTATATGAAACTCGAATTTGAGCCATATTAAACTGGTAATATTGTGATTTTATGCCTGGTTTTCCATACGTTAGTTTAAATAGAGAGTTATGGAATATAACCTTGGCATATTGGCACTAAAATATATAATAAAGACATATCAAATCAAACTGAAATGTATTGAAATGAATTTTTCCCATACATTTTTGACAATGTGAGGTGTGCATGGCAAAAAACACTCACGGTGAAGGCATGTGATATAATATGAAAATATCAAAAGTTAACTAACCAATGATATTGAAGCATATAAATCGAATCATAACTATATAAAACTCGAATTTGAGCCATATTAAACTGGTAATATTGTGATTTTATGCCTGGTTTTCCATACGTTAGTTTAAATAGAGAGTTATGGAATATAACCTTGGCATATTGGCACTAAAATATATAATAAAGACATTTCAAATCAAACTGAAATGTATTGAAATGAATTTTTCCCATACATTTTTGACAATGTGAGGTGTGCATGGCAAAAAACACTCACGGTGAAGGCATGTGATATAATATGAAAATATCAAAAGTTAACTAACCAATGATATTGAAGCATATAAATCGAATCATAACTATATGAAACTCGAATTTGAGCCATATTAAACTGGTAATATTGTGATTTTATGCCTGGTTTTCCATACGTTAGTTTAAATAGAAAAAATTTTCGAATATATATACATATATGAAGAATCTATATTCTAATACTAACATGTTATGGAATATAACCTTGGCATATTGGCACTAAAATATATAATAAAGACATTTCAAATCAAACTGAAATGTATTGAAATGAATTTTTCCCATACATTTTTGACAATGTGAGGTGTGCATGGCAAAAAACACTCACGGTGAAGGCATGTGATATAATATGAAAATATCAAAAGTTAACTAACCAATGATATTGAAGCATATAAATCGAATCATAACTATATGAAACTCGAATTTGAGCCATATTAAACTGGTAATATTGTGATTTTATGCCTGGTTTTCCATACGTTAGTTTAAATAGAGAGTTATGGAATATAACCTTGGCATATTGGCACTAAAATATATAATAAAGACATTTCAAATCAAACTGAAATGTATTGAAATAAATTTTTCCCATACATTTTTGACAATGTGAGGTGTGCATGGCAAAAAACACTCACGGTGAAGGCATGTGATATAATATGAAAATATCAAAAGTTAACTAACCAACGATATTGAAGCATATAAATCGAATCATAACTATATGAAACTCGAATTTAAGCCATATTAAACTGGTAATATTGTGATTTTATGCCTGGTTTTTTCCATACGTTAGTTTAAATAGAAAAAATTTTCGAATATATATACATATATGAAGAATTCATATTAGCTATACTAACATGTTATGGAATATAACCTTGGCATATTGGCACTAAAATATATAATAAAGACATTTCAAATCAAACTGAAATGTATTGAAATGAATTTTTCCCATACATTTTTGACAATGTGAGGTGTGCATGGCAAAAAACACTCACGGTGAAGGCATGTGAAATGATATGAAAATATCAAAAGTTAACTAACCAATGATATTGAAACATATAAATCGAATCATAACTATATGAAACTCGAATTTGAGCCATATTAAACTGGTAATATTGTGATTTTATGCCTGGTTTTCCATACGTTAGTTTAAATAGAGAGTTATGGAATATAACCTTGGCATATTGGCACTAAAATATATAATAAAGACATTTCAAATCAAACTGAAATGTATTGAAATAAATTTTTCCCATACATTTTTGACAATGTGAGGTGTGCATGGCAAAAAACACTCACGGTGAAGGCATGTGATATAATATGAAAATATCAAAAGTTAACTAACCAATGATATTGAAGCATATAAATCGAATCATAACTATATGAAACTCGAATTTGAGCCATATTAAACTGGTAATATTGTGATTTTATACCTGGTTTTCCATACGTTAGTTTAAATAGCAAGTTATGGAATATAACCTTGGCATATTGGCACTAAAATATATAATAAAGACATTTCAAATCAAACTGAAATGTATTGAAATAAATTTTTCCCATACATTTTTGACAATGTGAGGTGTGCATGGCAAAAAACACTCACGGTGAAGGCATGTGATATAATATGAAAATATCAAAAGTTAACTAACCAATGATATTGAAGCATATAAATCGAATCATAACTATATGAAACTCGAATTTGAGCCATATTAAACTGGTAATATTATGATTTTATTCCTGGTTTTCCATACGTTAGTTTAAATAGAAAAAATTTTCGAATATATATACATATATGAAGAATCTATATTCTATACTAACATGTTATGGCATATTGGTGTTATTGTATTTTATTCCTGGTTTTCTATAGTTAGTTTAAATAGAAATAAATTTTTGAATTCAAAATTTTATATTCTATACTAGCATTACATAGAAATTATCCTCAACTGTTTGTTTCTTGTATAAATACAGGAAATTAAACAGATGATGAAGAGAAAAAAATAAGAAAAACAAAAATTTATAAGAAAAATTAAATTTTAAACAAAGGAAAAGAGGAGAAAATTTTTTCAATCATATATATTTATGATTAAAAAATAGAATTATGAAATTATTAATTTCAATTCAAAGAGAAAAATTATGTAATATATGAAATTATTACATTAAAAATGCATTTGAAAAAAAAGTAAAATGTTATTAAGAATGATAAATTATTTGAAAATTGGCAAATATTAAGAAGAAATATCGTTCTTATATTTTTATATAAAATATATAATATAGAGAACGAAAATTCTTTTTCATAAAAAACGGTTTTTGAATTTTTAATAAGAAAAGCTAAAGGGGGGTCGCCCCTTTACTTTTTATATACACCGTAATTTATGAAATTTTCAAATATGAAAAACAAAGAAAAATATATAAATAAAAATATTATTCTGGTTGATCCTGCCAGTAGTTATATGCTTGTCTCAAAGATTAAGCCATGCATGTCTAAGTACAAACAAATTAAAAGTGAAACCGCAAAAGGCTCATTATATCAGTTATGGTTCCATAGATCGTTAACAGTTACTTGGATAACTGTGGTAATTCTAGAGCTAATACATGCAATATAAACACGGACCTTATGGAACGTGTGCTTTTATTAGACTAAAACCAAGCGATCATTTGATCGTTAAATTGGTTGAACTCTAGATAACTTGCAGATCGTATGGTCCCGTACCGACGACAGATCTTTCAAATGTCTGCCCTATCAACTTTTGATGGTAGTATCTAGGACTACCATGGTTGCAACGGGTAACGGGGAATCAGGGTTCGATTCCGGAGAGGGAGCCTGAGAAACGGCTACCACATCTAAGGAAGGCAGCAGGCGCGTAAATTACCCACTCCCAGTTCGGGGAGGTAGTGACGAAAAATAACAATACAGGACTCATATCCGAGGCCCTGTAATTGGAATGAGTACACTTTAAATCCTTTAACAAGGACCTATTGGAGGGCAAGTCTGGTGCCAGCAGCCGCGGTAATTCCAGCTCCAATAGCGTATATTAAAGTTGTTGCGGTTAAAACGTTCGTAGTTGAATTTGTGCTTCATACGGGTAGTACAACTATATATTGTGGTATGTACATTACCTTATGTATGTAAGCGTATTACCGGTGGAGTTCTTATATATAATTAATACAATGTATTTTTTATATATTCCTCCTATTTAAACCTACTTCAGTGCTCTTCATCGAGTGTTGTTGTGGGCCGGTACAATTACTTTGAACAAATTAGAGTGCTTAAAGCAGGCTCCAAATGCCTGAATATTTTGTGCATGGAATAATGAAATAAGACCTCTGTTCTACTTTCATTGGTTTTTAGATCAAGAGGTAATGATTAATAGAAGCAGTTTGGGGGCATTAGTATTACGACGCGAGAGGTGAAATTCTTGGACCGTCGTAAGACTAACTTAAGCGAAAGCATTTGCCAAAGATGTTTTCATTAATCAAGAACGAAAGTTAGAGGTTCGAAGGCGATCAGATACCGCCCTAGTTCTAACCATAAACGATGCCAGCTAGCAATTGGGTGTAGCTACTACTATGGCTCTCTCAGTCGCTTCCCGGGAAACCAAAGCTTTTGGGCTCCGGGGGAAGTATGGTTGCAAAGCTGAAACTTAAAGGAATTGACGGAAGGGCACCACCAGGAGTGGAGCCTGCGGCTTAATTTGACTCAACACGGGAAAACTTACCAGGTCCGAACATAAGCGTGTAAGACAGATTGATAGCTCTTTCTCGAATCTATGGGTGGTGGTGCATGGCCGTTCTTAGTTCGTGGAGTGATTTGTCTGGTTAATTCCGATAACGAACGAGACTCAAATATATTAAATAGATGCTTTCAGGATTATGATGTTGAAACTTATATAGCCTTCTTTCATGCGTACATCTTGAATGTACAAGTGTTTGAATGTGTTTATATAAGTGGAGTCGTACCTGTTGGTTTGTCCCATTATAAGGACACTAGCTTCTTAAATGGACAAATTGCGTCTAGCAGTAACGAGATTGAGCAATAACAGGTCTGTGATGCCCTTAGATGTCCTGGGCTGCACGCGCGCTACAATGAAAGTATCAACGTGTATTTCCTAGACCGAGAGGTCCGGGTAAACCGCTGAACCACTTTCATGCTTGGGATTGTGAACTGAAACTGTTCACATGAACTTGGAATTCCCAGTAAGTGCGAGTTATTAACTCGCATTGATTAAGTCCCTGCCCTTTGTACATACCGCCCGTCGCTACTACCGATTGAATTATTTAGTGAGGTCTCCGGACGTGATCACTGTGACGCCTCGTGTGTCACGGTTGTTTCGCAAAAGTTGACCGAACTTGATTATTTAGAGGAAGTAAAAGTCGTAACAAGGTTTCCGTAGGTGAACCTGCGGAAGGATCATTATTGTGTTCCATATCCGTAAGAAAAACAAACAAACAAACAAACAAACAGACAAGCAAACAAACGAACAAAAAGAAAAAAAAAAAAAAAAAAAAAAGAAAAAAAAAAAAAAAATTTATATAATTATTTTGAATCCATAATTCTTTTTATTCTTTTTCATTCAATTTGTGATCCATCAATTATATCATATTAAATATAATATATGATGGTACATTTTGTAATGTTTTTTCTTATTTTTTTCTTTTAAAAACCTTTAAACATGAAAATAAAAAGTTGTACTTATTATTCATTTGATTGAATGATAAGTTAATTTGTTCACAATAACAAAAGTGGTATATATTTATTATATTATTATATATACATAAAATGATTAAAAAAATACAAAATAATTGAATCATAATAAATACCACCACTGTATTATTGTTGAACTAAGACATTCGCAACTTAATAAAAATGTTTAGAGTTAAATATATTTGATATATATTATTGAAAGAAAATCAATTTATATATTATTAATATTATTTAATTTTACTCTTTCAATTAATATATGCAAAAAAAAATTGACATTTGTTATAAATAAAAATAAATAAAAAAATACTCTAAGCGGTGGATCACTTGGCTCATGGGTCGATGAAGAACGCAGCAAACTGTGCGTCATCGTGTGAACTGCAGGACACATGAACATCGACATTTTGAACGCATATCGCAGTCCATGCTGTTATGTACATTAAATTCAATTTTAAAGTACTGCTTGGACTACATATGGTTGAGGGTTGTAAGACTATGCTAAATAAGTTGCTTATTCTTTTATAAAAATAATTGAATTTAAGCAAATGTGTATATTATTGGATTTTAAATAATTCATAATATTAATAGCAAAAAAAATAAAGATATATAATGAATTTTATTTATTATATATTCTTTAAAAAAAAAATCCTCTCAAATAAAATGAAATGATGAAAATATTGAATCTAAGTATTCTTTACAAAAAATTTTCATATTATTTATATATATATATAAAATAATAATTTATATATGTAATTAAAAGGAGGAATGTCTAGCATAAAAATTAAATTTTTTATTCTAGGATTGCCTCATTTTACATTATTATTATTTTTATATATTTACAATATATAAAAGGAGAAAAGAAAAATAGAGATGAAAAGATGATATAATTTTTTTATTAAATTGTGAGAAGATAAAAAAAGAATATTAAAACAACCTCAACTCATATGGGATTACCCCCTGAATTTAAGCATATTAATGAGGGGAGGAAAAGAAACTAACAAGGATTTTCTTAGTAGCGGCGAGCGAAAAGAAAATAGTTCAGCACTAAGTCACTTTGTCTATATGTCAAATGTGAGATGCAGTGTATGGAATATCTTAATATCTAGTATGAGAAATTAACGATTTAAGTCCTTCTTAAATGAGGCCATTTACCCATAGAGGGTGCCAGGCCCGTATAACGTTAATGATTACTAGAAAGATATTTCCAAAGAGTCGTGTTGCTTGATAGTGCAGCACTAAGTGGGTGGTAAACTCCATCTAAAACTAAATATAACCATGAGACCGATAGTAAACAAGTACCGTGAGGGAAAGTTGAAAAGAACTCTGAATAGAGAGTTAAATAGTACGTGAAACTGCTTAGAGGTTAAGCCCGATGAACCTGAATATCCATTATGAAAAATTCATCATTAAATAATTAAAAAAATAATGTGCATTTTTTTCATATAAGGACATTGTAATCTATTAACATAATAAAGTATTTATCAAAAGATCATTGGTGATATTAAGTTTATTTAAATTAATTTGCTTTTTAAGCATATTAACATAAAATAAATACTAATGATTTGATAAAGTGTTGATAGATTTTATTATATATAATGCTAAAATTCATTTTTTGAATTTTACAAAAAATTTAATATCTATGATATTAATATTTATTTGTATGCATTTATATGATTAACAATGCGAAAGATTCAGGATACCTTCGGGACCCGTCTTGAAACACGGACCAAGGAGTCTAACATATGTGCAAGTCATTGAGTTATATTAAACTTAATGGCATAATTAACTTAACTTAAATATAATGGGATTAATTTTTAGTCTATTTTTTAATAAATAGTCAATTAATTCAATCCCGGGGCGTTCCATATAGTTATGTATAATGATAATTTATTATTATTTATACCTCTAACTGGAGCGTACCTTGAGCATATATGCTGTGACCCGAAAGATGGTGAACTATACTTGATCAGGTTGAAGTCAGGGGAAACCCTGATGGAAGACCGAAACAGTTCTGACGTGCAAATCGATTGTCAGAATTGAGTATAGGGGCGAAAGACCAATCGAACCATCTAGTAGCTGGTTCCCTCCGAAGTTTCCCTCAGGATAGCTGGTGCATTTAAAAATTATATAAAATAATCTTATCTGGTAAAGCGAATGATTAGAGGCCTTAGGGTCGAAACGATTTTAACCTATTCTCAAACTTTAAATGGGTAAGAACCTCACCTTTCTTGATATGAAGGTTGAGGTTATGATATAATGTGCCCAGTGGGCCACTTTTGGTAAGCAGAACTGGCGCTGTGGGATGAACCAAACGTAATGTTACGGTGCCTAAATTAACAACTCATGCAGATACCATGAAAGGCGTTGGTTGCTTAAAACAGCAGGACGGTGGACATGGAAGTCGTAATCCGCTAAGGAGTGTGTAACAACTCACCTGCCGAAGCAACTAGCCCTTAAAATGGATGGCGCTTAAGTTGTATACCTATACATTACCGCTAAAGTAGATGATTTATAAAACAATTTCGATTGATTTATAAATTTTGAAACTTTAGTGAGTAGGAGGGTACAATAGTGTGCTTAGAAGTGTTTGGCGTAAGCCTGCATGGAGCCGCTATTGGTACAGATCTTGGTGGTAGTAGCAAATAATCGAATGAGACCTTGGAGGACTGAAGTGGAGAAGGGTTTCGTGTGAACAGTGGTTGATCACGAGTTAGTCGGTCCTAAGTTCAAGGCGAAAGCCGAAAATTTTCAAGTTTTTAATAAAAAAAAATATTAATAAAAATATATTTAAAAATAATTAAAATACTTGAATTATTTTGAACGAAAGGGAATACGGTTCCAATTCCGTAACCTGTTGAGTATCCGTTTGTTATTAAAAATGGGCCTTGTGCTCATCCTGGCAACAGGAACGACCATAAAGAAGCCGTCGAGAGATATCGGAAGAGTTTTCTTTTCTGTTTTATAGTCGTACTACCATGGAAGTCTTTCGAAGAGAGATATGGTAGATGGACTAGAAGAGCATGACATTTACTGTTGTGTCGATATTTTCTCCTCGGACCTTGAAAATTTATGGTGGGGTCACGCAAACTTCTCAACAGGCCGTACCAATATCCGCAGCTGGTCTCCAAGGTGAAGAGTCTCTAGTCGATAGAATAATGTAGGTAAGGGAAGTCGGCAAATTAGATCCGTAACTTCGGGATAAGGATTGGCTCTGAAGATTGAGATAGTCGGGCTTGATTGGGAAGCAATACCATGGTTTATGTACTCGTTCTGGGTAAATAGAGAATTACGATTCTTGTTCCCCGGATAGTAGTTACGTAGCCAATTGTGGAACTTTCTTGCTAAAATTTTTAAGGAATTATATCATTCGATATATATTCCTTTTAAATTATAACGATTATCAATTAACAATCAATTCAGAACTGGCACGGACTTGGGGAATCCGACTGTCTAATTAAAACAAAGCATTGTGATGGCCCTAACGGGTGTTGACACAATGTGATTTCTGCCCAGTGCTCTGAATGTCAAAGTGAAGAAATTCAAGTAAGCGCGGGTAAACGGCGGGAGTAACTATGACTCTCTTAAGGTAGCCAAATGCCTCGTCATCTAATTAGTGACGCGCATGAATGGATTAACGAGATTCCTACTGTCCCTATCTACTCATTCTAATTGTGAACGTTGAAGCGAACGGACGCGTGAGCGGATGTTTTACTTTGCGAATTATAAAAATATTCTTGAGCGATTGTTTTTCCCTAGAAAATACTACATTTTACCGTCGGCAAGTGACGTACATTGTGTACAAATCGGCGCGTGTGTGTGTGCAGGAAACTGTTCGGCTGTCGTGCGACCGTCGGTGGGTTTTTCGCCGTTACTGAGAGACACTTAAATTGCGCGTACCTGACTGGTAGCTATTAAGCGAAAAACTATTGTGCGTGTAATTGTCCCGTCAAGTGGGCGCCGCTATAATTGCGCGCACCTGTGTCGGTGTAACACGTGCTGGAAAACTTTTATTGTTGTGCGGGTAGCGAGGAACGCTATAAATTTTTGCGAATTCTCTT
Organism: Anastrepha obliqua; assembly: GCF_027943255.1. Lineage (NCBI taxonomy): Eukaryota > Metazoa > Arthropoda > Insecta > Diptera > Tephritidae > Anastrepha > Anastrepha obliqua. Next base: position 132,507 of record NW_026562185.1, read on the forward strand.
TTGTGCTATATCCGCGAGTGATTAGCGCTAATTGAGTAACGCTGCGGTGAAGCAGTGCATGAACTGTGCATTGTGCTTAGTGAGTGCCGTTGTGTGAGTACGGGAAAATACCGCTGTGTTTTCCCGGAATTTTAGTGAGAGACGCTATAATTGCGCGCACCTGTGGGAAAACTAAAATCGTTGTGCGGGTAGCGAGAAACACTATATACGGCGTAACTGTATAAGTGTGTGATAAACTGTGTGTGGAATTGTCGGTGGACTCTCCCGTTAGTGGGTGCCACTATAATTGCGTGCGGGTGCCACTATAATTGTTGTGCGTTTTAATTGCGTGACGCGATTTACAGTGGTGGCAGAGGGCTATGCCCAAATTAGGCGTAGGAATGAAGAGGGCGAGCACCCCTCTCCAGGGCAGTTTGAGATTGGCGTCATCAGCGATGGATGAGTCAACGTCGGGGGAGGAAGAGGTCCTCCTGAGATCACCCCCCCGCATGAAGAAGAAAACCGCTGGAGGAGCAGCGGTCACAACAGAAAAGGTGACGGCGAAAGCACCCGTAATGGGTAAGTTGGGGGTAAGCGGAAGCGAGGGCGTTTCCGAGGGGGAAAAAAAGGGGGAGAAAAAGGTGCGGAAGGCAGGGGCCAAATTGGGTCCAGCCGGGCAGCGGATGGAGAAAATCCGCAGAATTTCGGGTGCTTCCCTGGAGAATTCGGGAGCGTTCGGTGAAAAAGTTGGGGGGCAATTTATGGGGCGTTTCAAGTCCATTGTGACGGCCTTTAGTGGAGCCGTCATAGACATGGACGGCGTCCCAAAGAACGCAGCGAAGGACCTCCTGGGATACTCCTTGGAGTTCGAGGCGCTTTTTGTGGAGATGGTGGCGGAGATCGCCCATCTTCGTGGGCGGTTGGAAGCCACAAAAACAAGTAGAGAGGAAGCACCTCGGAGGACGGCTGGAGCTTCGCTGGCTGGTGCAGCGCTGATGCCGGCACCTCAGGCGCCTGCGCCTGTGTTGCCTGCGTTGCCGGTGCCCAAGCCAGTTGAGACCTGGTCGGTCGTAGTAAGGGGTAAGACCCCCACTACGTCCAAAGAGGTGATCAAAAAAGTAGTAAAAGAGGTAGGGCCTTCTATGGGGGTAAGGGTGCACGAGGTGCGCCCGTTGAAGGATGGAGGTGCGATTATTCGCACCCCATCAGTTGCTGAGAGGGATAACTTGGTAAAAAATGCCAAGTTTTCCGAGGTGGGGCTCGATGTGAGCATACGTCGGAAGCTGGGGCCTAGGGTTGTGGTCCAGGGGGTCCACACGGAGATCTCCCCTGACGAGTTCATGGGAGAGTTGTTCCGTTTGAACCTCAAGGAGTTCAGCCCTGGGTGTCTTGAGAAGGACGTGAGGATGATCAGCCGTCCTTGGAAGGTCAGCCCTGATGGAGTGACGAATGTGGTCCTTGAGGGCACGGACATGCTAATGTCCGCCCTCCTGGAAGCAGGTCGCTGCTACGTAAAGTGGTTTTCCTTCCGGGTACGGCCGGACCAACTAACGCCCGGCTGCTTCCGATGCATGGGATTTGATCACAGGGTGGCAGAATGCAGAGCCAAGAAGGATGTCTGCCGTAGGTGCGGGCAGGAAGGACACAGGAGTGCAGGTTGTGGCAATGCCCCGCATTGTCGCAACTGTGCATTTAAGGGCAAGCCAGCCGGACATCTGATGATGTCCACTGTCTGCCCGGTGTACTGTGCCATTGTTGCCCGTGCGAATGCTAGACATTGATGGTTGAGCTATATCAACTGAACTGTCAGGGGTCTTATGCCGTGATGTGTGAATTGGGGGCGTGTATGTCGGAGGGGGGCTGCGGCATTGCTTTGCTCCAGGAACCATACTCCACCAATGGGGTGGTGAGAGGTCTTCCTGGTGGCTTCAGGGTCTTTACGGACCTTGGAGTCAATGCCGCAGTAGCTGTGTGTGAGCCAAGCTACTCTTGCGTAGTGGTTGACTCATCACAGTGGGGAGTATGTGTGTGTGTTGAGGGCGATTTCGGCAAAGTATATGTCGCCAGCCTATACTGCAAGTTCAATGAACCTCTAGAACCATACTTGAGATACATAGAGGCGGTGCTACTACGTGAAAGTAGCAACCCTGTCATCATGTGTCTCGATGCCAATGCCACCTCCCCGATGTGGTTCAGCAAAACATCCAGGCACACTGCTGGATATCGGAGCCACAGTCGTGGTGAGGCCATGAGCGATTGGGTGGTGGCAAATAGCCTCCTCATTGCAAACGAACCGAGTGAATGGTATACGTTTGATGGGCCTAGAGGAGTGAGCGACATTGACGTGACGCTCATGAATGAAGCAGCCGCGAGCAAGTTTGAATGTAGTTGGAGTGTCAAGGGTGGTTGGGGAATTAGTGACCATAATTTAATTCAAATCATGGTTACTCCTCGTACCCCACAGTCGGAAAGTGTGAGTCCATTGAGACGATGGCGTACCACATGCGCCGACTGG
>NW_026562185.1:140000-145000 GCF_027943255.1 Anastrepha obliqua
GAAAAAATTTTCGAATATATATACATATATGAAGAATTCATATTAGCTATACTAACATGTTATGGAATATAACCTTGGCATATTGGCACTAAAATATATAATAAAGACATTTCAAATCAAACTGAAATGTATTGAAATGAATTTTCCCCATACATTTTTGACAATGTGAGGTGTGCATGGCAAAAAACACCACGGTGAAGGCATGTGAAATGATATGAAAATATCAAAAGTTAACTAACCAATGATATTGAAACATATAAATCGAATCATAACTATATGAAACTCGAATTTAAGCCATATTAAACTGGTAATATTGTGATTTTATGCCTGGTTTTTTCCATACGTTAGTTTAAATAGAAAAAATTTTCGAATATATATACATATATGAAGAATTCATATTAGCTATACTAACATGTTATGGAATATAACCTTGGCATATTGGCACTAAAATATATAATAAAGACATTTCAAATCAAACTGAAATGTATTGAAATGAATTTTCCCCATACATTTTTGACAATGTGAGGTGTGCATGGCAAAAAACACCACGGTGAAGGCATGTGAAATGATATGAAAATATCAAAAGTTAACTAACCAATGATATTGAAACATATAAATCGAATCATAACTATATGAAACTCGAATTTAAGCCATATTAAACTGGTAATATTGTGATTTTATGCCTGGTTTTCCATACGTTAGTTTAAATAGAAAGTTATGGAATATAACCTTGGCATATTGGCACTAAAATATATAATAAAGACATTTCAAATCAAACTGAAATGTATTGAAATTAATTTTTCCCATACATTTTTGACAATGTGAGGTGTGCATGGCAAAAAACACTCACGGTGAAGGCATGTGATATAATATGAAAATATCAAAAGTTAACTAACCAATGATATTGAAGCATATAAATCGAATCATAACTATATGAAACTCGAATTTGAGCCATATTAAACTGGTAATATTGTGATTTTATGCCTGGTTTTCCATACGTTAGTTTAAATAGAGAGTTATGGAATATAACCTTGGCATATTGGCACTAAAATATATAATAAAGACATTTCAAATCAAACTGAAATGTATTGAAATGAATTTTTCCCATACATTTTTGACAATGTGAGGTGTGCATGGCAAAAAACACTCACGGTGAAGGCATGTGATATAATATGAAAATATCAAAAGTTAACTAACCAATGATATTGAAGCATATAAATCGAATCATAACTATATGAAACTCGAATTTGAGCCATATTAAACTGGTAATATTGTGATTTTATGCCTGGTTTTCCATACGTTAGTTTAAATAGAGAGTTATGGAATATAACCTTGGCATATTGGCACTAAAATATATAATAAAGACATTTCAAATCAAACTGAAATGTATTGAAATGAATTTTTCCCATACATTTTTGACAATGTGAGGTGTGCATGGCAAAAAACACTCACGGTGAAGGCATGTGATATAATATGAAAATATCAAAAGTTAACTAACCAATGATATTGAAGCATATAAATCGAATCATAACTATATGAAACTCGAATTTAAGCCATATTAAACTGGTAATATTGTGATTTTATGCCTGGTTTTCCATACGTTAGTTTAAATAGAAAAAATTTTCGAATATATATACATATATGAAGAATCTATATTCTAATACTAACATGTTATGGAATATAACCTTGGCATATTGGCACTAAAATATATAATAAAGACATTTCAAATCAAACTGAAATGTATTGAAATGAATTTTTCCCATACATTTTTGACAATGTGAGGTGTGCATGGCAAAAAACACTCACGGTGAAGGCATGTGATATAATATGAAAATATCAAAAGTTAACTAACCAATGATATTGAAGCATATAAATCGAATCATAACTGTATGAAACTCGAATTTGAGCCATATTAAACTGGTAATATTGTGATTTTATGCCTGGTTTTCCATACGTTAGTTTAAATAGAGAGTTATGGAATATAACCTTGGCATATTGGCACTAAAATATATAATAAAGACATTTCAAATCAAACTGAAATGTATTGAAATAAATTTTTCCCATACATTTTTGACAATGTGAGGTGTGCATGGCAAAAAACACTCACGGTGAAGGCATGTGATATAATATGAAAATATCAAAAGTTAACTAACCAATGATATTGAAGCATATAAATCGAATCATAACTATATGAAACTCGAATTTGAGCCATATTAAACTGGTAATATTGTGATTTTATGCCTGGTTTTCCATACGTTAGTTTAAATAGCAAGTTATGGAATATAACCTTGGCATATTGGCACTAAAATATATAATAAAGACATTTCAAATCAAACTGAAATGTATTGAAATGAATTTTTCCCATACATTTTTGACAATGTGAGGTGTGCATGGCAAAAAACACTCACGGTGAAGGCATGTGATATAATATGAAAATATCAAAAGTTAACTAACCAATGATATTGAAGCATATAAATCGAATCATAACTATATGAAACTCGAATTTGAGCCATATTAAACTGGTAATATTGTGATTTTATGCCTGGTTTTCCATACGTTAGTTTAAATAGAGAGTTATGGAATATAACCTTGGCATATTGGCACTAAAATATATAATAAAGACATATCAAATCAAACTGAAATGTATTGAAATGAATTTTTCCCATACATTTTTGACAATGTGAGGTGTGCATGGCAAAAAACACTCACGGTGAAGGCATGTGATATAATATGAAAATATCAAAAGTTAACTAACCAATGATATTGAAGCATATAAATCGAATCATAACTATATAAAACTCGAATTTGAGCCATATTAAACTGGTAATATTGTGATTTTATGCCTGGTTTTCCATACGTTAGTTTAAATAGAGAGTTATGGAATATAACCTTGGCATATTGGCACTAAAATATATAATAAAGACATTTCAAATCAAACTGAAATGTATTGAAATGAATTTTTCCCATACATTTTTGACAATGTGAGGTGTGCATGGCAAAAAACACTCACGGTGAAGGCATGTGATATAATATGAAAATATCAAAAGTTAACTAACCAATGATATTGAAGCATATAAATCGAATCATAACTATATGAAACTCGAATTTAAGCCATATTAAACTGGTAATATTGTGATTTTATGCCTGGTTTTCCATACGTTAGTTTAAATAGAAAAAATTTTCGAATATATATACATATATGAAGAATCTATATTCTAATACTAACATGTTATGGAATATAACCTTGGCATATTGGCACTAAAATATATAATAAAGACATTTCAAATCAAACTGAAATGTATTGAAATGAATTTTTCCCATACATTTTTGACAATGTGAGGTGTGCATGGCAAAAAACACTCACGGTGAAGGCATGTGATATAATATGAAAATATCAAAAGTTAACTAACCAATGATATTGAAGCATATAAATCGAATCATAACTATATGAAACTCGAATTTGAGCCATATTAAACTGGTAATATTGTGATTTTATGCCTGGTTTTCCATACGTTAGTTTAAATAGAGAGTTATGGAATATAACCTTGGCATATTGGCACTAAAATATATAATAAAGACATTTCAAATCAAACTGAAATGTATTGAAATAAATTTTTCCCATACATTTTTGACAATGTGAGGTGTGCATGGCAAAAAACACTCACGGTGAAGGCATGTGATATAATATGAAAATATCAAAAGTTAACTAACCAACGATATTGAAGCATATAAATCGAATCATAACTATATGAAACTCGAATTTAAGCCATATTAAACTGGTAATATTGTGATTTTATGCCTGGTTTTTTCCATACGTTAGTTTAAATAGAAAAAATTTTCGAATATATATACATATATGAAGAATTCATATTAGCTATACTAACATGTTATGGAATATAACCTTGGCATATTGGCACTAAAATATATAATAAAGACATTTCAAATCAAACTGAAATGTATTGAAATGAATTTTTCCCATACATTTTTGACAATGTGAGGTGTGCATGGCAAAAAACACTCACGGTGAAGGCATGTGAAATGATATGAAAATATCAAAAGTTAACTAACCAATGATATTGAAACATATAAATCGAATCATAACTATATGAAACTCGAATTTGAGCCATATTAAACTGGTAATATTGTGATTTTATGCCTGGTTTTCCATACGTTAGTTTAAATAGAGAGTTATGGAATATAACCTTGGCATATTGGCACTAAAATATATAATAAAGACATTTCAAATCAAACTGAAATGTATTGAAATAAATTTTTCCCATACATTTTTGACAATGTGAGGTGTGCATGGCAAAAAACACTCACGGTGAAGGCATGTGATATAATATGAAAATATCAAAAGTTAACTAACCAATGATATTGAAGCATATAAATCGAATCATAACTATATGAAACTCGAATTTGAGCCATATTAAACTGGTAATATTGTGATTTTATACCTGGTTTTCCATACGTTAGTTTAAATAGCAAGTTATGGAATATAACCTTGGCATATTGGCACTAAAATATATAATAAAGACATTTCAAATCAAACTGAAATGTATTGAAATAAATTTTTCCCATACATTTTTGACAATGTGAGGTGTGCATGGCAAAAAACACTCACGGTGAAGGCATGTGATATAATATGAAAATATCAAAAGTTAACTAACCAATGATATTGAAGCATATAAATCGAATCATAACTATATGAAACTCGAATTTGAGCCATATTAAACTGGTAATATTATGATTTTATTCCTGGTTTTCCATACGTTAGTTTAAATAGAAAAAATTTTCGAATATATATACATATATGAAGAATCTATATTCTATACTAACATGTTATGGCATATTGGTGTTATTGTATTTTATTCCTGGTTTTCTATAGTTAGTTTAAATAGAAATAAATTTTTGAATTCAAAATTTTATATTCTATACTAGCATTACATAGAAATTATCCTCAACTGTTTGTTTCTTGTATAAATACAGGAAATTAAACA
>NW_026562185.1:147500-155000 GCF_027943255.1 Anastrepha obliqua
CAAAAAGAAAAAAAAAAAAAAAAAAAAAAGAAAAAAAAAAAAAAAATTTATATAATTATTTTGAATCCATAATTCTTTTTATTCTTTTTCATTCAATTTGTGATCCATCAATTATATCATATTAAATATAATATATGATGGTACATTTTGTAATGTTTTTTCTTATTTTTTTCTTTTAAAAACCTTTAAACATGAAAATAAAAAGTTGTACTTATTATTCATTTGATTGAATGATAAGTTAATTTGTTCACAATAACAAAAGTGGTATATATTTATTATATTATTATATATACATAAAATGATTAAAAAAATACAAAATAATTGAATCATAATAAATACCACCACTGTATTATTGTTGAACTAAGACATTCGCAACTTAATAAAAATGTTTAGAGTTAAATATATTTGATATATATTATTGAAAGAAAATCAATTTATATATTATTAATATTATTTAATTTTACTCTTTCAATTAATATATGCAAAAAAAAATTGACATTTGTTATAAATAAAAATAAATAAAAAAATACTCTAAGCGGTGGATCACTTGGCTCATGGGTCGATGAAGAACGCAGCAAACTGTGCGTCATCGTGTGAACTGCAGGACACATGAACATCGACATTTTGAACGCATATCGCAGTCCATGCTGTTATGTACATTAAATTCAATTTTAAAGTACTGCTTGGACTACATATGGTTGAGGGTTGTAAGACTATGCTAAATAAGTTGCTTATTCTTTTATAAAAATAATTGAATTTAAGCAAATGTGTATATTATTGGATTTTAAATAATTCATAATATTAATAGCAAAAAAAATAAAGATATATAATGAATTTTATTTATTATATATTCTTTAAAAAAAAAATCCTCTCAAATAAAATGAAATGATGAAAATATTGAATCTAAGTATTCTTTACAAAAAATTTTCATATTATTTATATATATATATAAAATAATAATTTATATATGTAATTAAAAGGAGGAATGTCTAGCATAAAAATTAAATTTTTTATTCTAGGATTGCCTCATTTTACATTATTATTATTTTTATATATTTACAATATATAAAAGGAGAAAAGAAAAATAGAGATGAAAAGATGATATAATTTTTTTATTAAATTGTGAGAAGATAAAAAAAGAATATTAAAACAACCTCAACTCATATGGGATTACCCCCTGAATTTAAGCATATTAATGAGGGGAGGAAAAGAAACTAACAAGGATTTTCTTAGTAGCGGCGAGCGAAAAGAAAATAGTTCAGCACTAAGTCACTTTGTCTATATGTCAAATGTGAGATGCAGTGTATGGAATATCTTAATATCTAGTATGAGAAATTAACGATTTAAGTCCTTCTTAAATGAGGCCATTTACCCATAGAGGGTGCCAGGCCCGTATAACGTTAATGATTACTAGAAAGATATTTCCAAAGAGTCGTGTTGCTTGATAGTGCAGCACTAAGTGGGTGGTAAACTCCATCTAAAACTAAATATAACCATGAGACCGATAGTAAACAAGTACCGTGAGGGAAAGTTGAAAAGAACTCTGAATAGAGAGTTAAATAGTACGTGAAACTGCTTAGAGGTTAAGCCCGATGAACCTGAATATCCATTATGAAAAATTCATCATTAAATAATTAAAAAAATAATGTGCATTTTTTTCATATAAGGACATTGTAATCTATTAACATAATAAAGTATTTATCAAAAGATCATTGGTGATATTAAGTTTATTTAAATTAATTTGCTTTTTAAGCATATTAACATAAAATAAATACTAATGATTTGATAAAGTGTTGATAGATTTTATTATATATAATGCTAAAATTCATTTTTTGAATTTTACAAAAAATTTAATATCTATGATATTAATATTTATTTGTATGCATTTATATGATTAACAATGCGAAAGATTCAGGATACCTTCGGGACCCGTCTTGAAACACGGACCAAGGAGTCTAACATATGTGCAAGTCATTGAGTTATATTAAACTTAATGGCATAATTAACTTAACTTAAATATAATGGGATTAATTTTTAGTCTATTTTTTAATAAATAGTCAATTAATTCAATCCCGGGGCGTTCCATATAGTTATGTATAATGATAATTTATTATTATTTATACCTCTAACTGGAGCGTACCTTGAGCATATATGCTGTGACCCGAAAGATGGTGAACTATACTTGATCAGGTTGAAGTCAGGGGAAACCCTGATGGAAGACCGAAACAGTTCTGACGTGCAAATCGATTGTCAGAATTGAGTATAGGGGCGAAAGACCAATCGAACCATCTAGTAGCTGGTTCCCTCCGAAGTTTCCCTCAGGATAGCTGGTGCATTTAAAAATTATATAAAATAATCTTATCTGGTAAAGCGAATGATTAGAGGCCTTAGGGTCGAAACGATTTTAACCTATTCTCAAACTTTAAATGGGTAAGAACCTCACCTTTCTTGATATGAAGGTTGAGGTTATGATATAATGTGCCCAGTGGGCCACTTTTGGTAAGCAGAACTGGCGCTGTGGGATGAACCAAACGTAATGTTACGGTGCCTAAATTAACAACTCATGCAGATACCATGAAAGGCGTTGGTTGCTTAAAACAGCAGGACGGTGGACATGGAAGTCGTAATCCGCTAAGGAGTGTGTAACAACTCACCTGCCGAAGCAACTAGCCCTTAAAATGGATGGCGCTTAAGTTGTATACCTATACATTACCGCTAAAGTAGATGATTTATAAAACAATTTCGATTGATTTATAAATTTTGAAACTTTAGTGAGTAGGAGGGTACAATAGTGTGCTTAGAAGTGTTTGGCGTAAGCCTGCATGGAGCCGCTATTGGTACAGATCTTGGTGGTAGTAGCAAATAATCGAATGAGACCTTGGAGGACTGAAGTGGAGAAGGGTTTCGTGTGAACAGTGGTTGATCACGAGTTAGTCGGTCCTAAGTTCAAGGCGAAAGCCGAAAATTTTCAAGTTTTTAATAAAAAAAAATATTAATAAAAATATATTTAAAAATAATTAAAATACTTGAATTATTTTGAACGAAAGGGAATACGGTTCCAATTCCGTAACCTGTTGAGTATCCGTTTGTTATTAAAAATGGGCCTTGTGCTCATCCTGGCAACAGGAACGACCATAAAGAAGCCGTCGAGAGATATCGGAAGAGTTTTCTTTTCTGTTTTATAGTCGTACTACCATGGAAGTCTTTCGAAGAGAGATATGGTAGATGGACTAGAAGAGCATGACATTTACTGTTGTGTCGATATTTTCTCCTCGGACCTTGAAAATTTATGGTGGGGTCACGCAAACTTCTCAACAGGCCGTACCAATATCCGCAGCTGGTCTCCAAGGTGAAGAGTCTCTAGTCGATAGAATAATGTAGGTAAGGGAAGTCGGCAAATTAGATCCGTAACTTCGGGATAAGGATTGGCTCTGAAGATTGAGATAGTCGGGCTTGATTGGGAAGCAATACCATGGTTTATGTACTCGTTCTGGGTAAATAGAGAATTACGATTCTTGTTCCCCGGATAGTAGTTACGTAGCCAATTGTGGAACTTTCTTGCTAAAATTTTTAAGGAATTATATCATTCGATATATATTCCTTTTAAATTATAACGATTATCAATTAACAATCAATTCAGAACTGGCACGGACTTGGGGAATCCGACTGTCTAATTAAAACAAAGCATTGTGATGGCCCTAACGGGTGTTGACACAATGTGATTTCTGCCCAGTGCTCTGAATGTCAAAGTGAAGAAATTCAAGTAAGCGCGGGTAAACGGCGGGAGTAACTATGACTCTCTTAAGGTAGCCAAATGCCTCGTCATCTAATTAGTGACGCGCATGAATGGATTAACGAGATTCCTACTGTCCCTATCTACTCGTTTCTCAGTTTGACTGTTGAATAGTGCGGACGTGTCGTGTGCTAAGTGGTGATTAGCGATTTTTGCGATTTCTTTTGCGTTTATATTCGTGTGTGATAACCGGTGTATTACAGTTGTGCGAGTGACGCTAATATTGTTGTGGCTGTACCATAGCGGTACAGTGTTTACAATTAATTGTGATTGAAAGTGCCGTTGTGCGAGTGACGCTACTTTGTAGTAGCTGTACACTGTTTACGAGTGATTAAGTGCCGTACGGTAGTTTTGTTGGACACTCCAGTGAGTGCCAATATACTCCGTGCTATAGACACATTGTGCGTGCGTGTGAGTGCCGCTAGATACAGCGTTGGAAATTTTCCATTAAGTTGTTTACAACTTTTGCGGGCGTGCCGTTGTTTTTCGGCGTGGTGTGTTGTGCGTAGCTGTACCATAGCGGTGCATTGTTTACGAGCAATTGCTCAGGTGACTACGGTTTGTGCTGGTGACGCCACCGTTTGCGTGGCTGTACATTGCGTACAAGTGTACCTTGTTGGTAAGTTGTTTACAACTTTTGAGTGCCGCTATTTCTGGCGTGGTTTTTGGCGCGTGCCGTTAATTCTTGGCGTCGGTGTAGTGTCGCGCTGTTATTTTTCGGCGTGGGTTCGTTGAGTGCGTGTACACTAGGTAGTCGTGCCGCTATATTGCCATATTTGGCAACAGTAAAAAGGGCGTCCTCTTTTGTGCGTGGGTACAGTACTGCGCCAAGGTTGAATACCTTGTGCAGGTGCTACGACCAAAGCGTGTTGTGTTTTTGCCTGCGGTCGAGCTCGGCGTTAGCTCCACCTTGGTCGACCCGTCCTTGTTCGGGGAACAGTGTTCTGTCCGGCAAGGCATTGGTGGTGGCCTTTGCCAAACCTTTGGTTGGCGCTGTGGGCTACGCCCTCGCGCTTTGCTTTGGCTCGCCGATAGGTGCAGCCGCTGTGTGCGTGCCTGTGCGGGATTCATTCCTGCCGTGCAGTAGTTGCCGTTGCCCAAAAGGGACCCAATTTTTGTTGTTGCTTGGGAGGCCTTTATCCGGCGAATTCGGCTACCTTAGTGGTGGAGAGTTGGGCAATGCCCAAATCAGAAGGGTTGAGGAAGAGGGCGAACACCTCTCTTCCAAGCGGGTCGGCGGTGCCATCGTCGGCAATGGACGAGACGACGTCCGGAGAGGAGGAGGTGATCTTGCGGTCTCCTCCCCGTTCTAAGAAGAAGACCGCTGGAGGTGCAGCGGTTCCGGTGGAGAAGGTATCTTTAAAGGTACCTGAAAAGGTGAGTGGAAGCGAGGGTGGTTCCGAAAGCGGAAAGATTGGGAGTGGGCGCAAGGGGCGGAAGACGGGGGAAAAATTAGGTCCCGCAGGGAAGCGTTTGGAGGAAATCCGTGGGGAATTGGGTGCTTCCCTGAAAGGTTTGGGTGCGATCGGTGGGGATGCCGAACGCAAGAAAGTTGCGGTGCAGTTTATGGGGCGCTTCAAGTCCATTGTGACGGCCTTTAGTGGAGCCGTCATTGACATGGACGGCGTCCCGAAGAGCACAGCGAAGGATCTCCTTGGATACTCCTTGGAGTTTGAGGAGCTCTTTGTTGAGATGGTGGCGGAGATCGCCCATCTTCGTGGGCGGTTGGAAGCCACCATGACAACCAGGGAGGAAGCACCTCGGAGGACGGCTGGAGCTGCGCTGGCTGGTGCAGCGATGATGCCGGCACCTCAGGCGCCTGCGCCTGTGTTGCCTGCGTTGCCGGTGCCCAAGCCAGTTGAGACCTGGTCGGTCGTAGTGAGGGGTAAAACCCCCACTACTTCCAAGGAGGTGATCAAGAAAGTTGTAAAGGAGGTTGGGCCTTCCATGGGGGTTAGGGTGCACGAGGTGCGCCCGTTGAAGGATGGAGGTGCGATTATTCGCACCCCATCCGTTGCCGAGAGGGATAACTTGGCAAAAAATGCCAAGTTTTCCGAAGTGGGGCTCGATGTGAGCATACGTCGGAAGCTGGGGCCTAGGGTTGTGGTCCAGGGGGTTCACACGGAGATCTCCCCTGAGGATTTCATGGGAGAGTTGTTCCGGTTGAACCTCAAGGAGTTCAGCCCTGGGTGCCGTGAGAAGGACGTGAGGATGATCAGCCGTCCTTGGAAGGTCAGCCCCGATGGGGTGACGAATGTTGTCCTTGAGGGAACGGACATGCTAATGTCCGCCCTCCTGGAAGCAGGTCGTTGCTACATAAAGTGGTTTTCCTTCCGGGTACGGCCAGACCAACTGACGCCCGGCTGCTTCCGATGCATGGGGTTTGATCACAGGGTGGCAGAATGCAGAGCCAAGAAGGATGTCTGCCGTAGGTGCGGGCAAGAAGGACACAGGAGTGCAGGTTGTGGCAATGCCCCGCATTGTCGCAACTGTGCGTTTAAGGGCAAGCCAGCCGGACATCTAATGATGTCCACTGTCTGCCCGGTGTACTGTGCCATTGTTGCCCGTGCGAACGCTAGACATTGATGGTTGAACTATATCAACTGAACTGTCAGGGGTCATATGCCGTGATGTGTGAATTGGGGGCGTGTATGTCGGAGGGGGGCTGCGGCATTGCTTTGCTCCAGGAACCATACTCCACCAATGGGGTGGTGAGAGGCCTTCCTGGGGGCTTCAGGGTCTTTACGGACCTTGGAGTCAAGGCCGCAGTAGCTGTGTGTGAGCCAAGCTACTCTTGTGTAGTAGTTGACTCATCACAGTGGGGAGTATGTGTGTGTGTCGAGGGGGAATTCGGCAGAATGAATGTCGTCAGCTTGTACTGCAAGTCTGACGAGCCTCTAGAGCCCTACTTAAGATACATTGATGCGGTGCTACTACTTGAGAGTAGCATTCCTGCCATCGTGTGTCTTGACGCGAATGCTACCTCCCCGATGTGGTTCAGCAAGGTATCCAGGCATACTGCTGGATATCGGAGCCACACTCGGGGTGAGGTTATGAGCGAGTGGGTTGTGGCGAATAACCTTCTTGTAGCAAACGAACCAAGCGTATGGTATACGTTTGAGGGGCCTAGAGGTGTGAGTGACATTGACGTGACGCTCATGAATGACGCAGCAGCGGGTAGGTTCGAGTGTAAATGGAGTGTTAGGGGGGGTTGGGGAATTAGTGACCATAATTTAATACAAATTATGGTTACTCCCCGTACCCCGCAGTTAGAAGGGGGGAGTCCATTGAGGCGATGGCGTACCTCGTGTACTGACTGGAACCGATATGGACATACTGTTAGGGAAGCGGTATTGGATATACCGCTTAGGGAGTTTGAGGAATTGGGGGTTGACGAGCAAATTGCTCGTCTATATGAATGTGTCTGGGGTGTGAATGACTTATTGTTTAGGAAAGCTAGGGCTGTGAGAATGAAAGGTGTGAAATGGTGGACGAGTGAGTTAAATTCAAAGAGGAGGTCTGTCCGACGCTTGAGGCGTTTGTTTCAACGCGGCAGGCGGACCAATTCGGAGAATCTGTCTCAGCTCAAGTATCAATTTAGCGTAGGGATGAAAGAGTATAAGAAGATGCTTGTGAGAGTGAAGGAGGAAGAGTGGAGGAGATTTGTGGGGGAAAATAGGGACGACCCTTGGGGACAGGTCTATAGG
>NW_026562185.1:160000-165000 GCF_027943255.1 Anastrepha obliqua
TCATATTAGCTATACTAACATGTTATGGAATATAACCTTGGCATATTGGCACTAAAATATATAATAAAGACATTTCAAATCAAACTGAAATGTATTGAAATGAATTTTCCCCATACATTTTTGACAATGTGAGGTGTGCATGGCAAAAAACACCACGGTGAAGGCATGTGAAATGATATGAAAATATCAAAAGTTAACTAACCAATGATATTGAAACATATAAATCGAATCATAACTATATGAAACTCGAATTTAAGCCATATTAAACTGGTAATATTGTGATTTTATGCCTGGTTTTCCATACGTTAGTTTAAATAGAAAGTTATGGAATATAACCTTGGCATATTGGCACTAAAATATATAATAAAGACATTTCAAATCAAACTGAAATGTATTGAAATTAATTTTTCCCATACATTTTTGACAATGTGAGGTGTGCATGGCAAAAAACACTCACGGTGAAGGCATGTGATATAATATGAAAATATCAAAAGTTAACTAACCAATGATATTGAAGCATATAAATCGAATCATAACTATATGAAACTCGAATTTGAGCCATATTAAACTGGTAATATTGTGATTTTATGCCTGGTTTTCCATACGTTAGTTTAAATAGAGAGTTATGGAATATAACCTTGGCATATTGGCACTAAAATATATAATAAAGACATTTCAAATCAAACTGAAATGTATTGAAATGAATTTTTCCCATACATTTTTGACAATGTGAGGTGTGCATGGCAAAAAACACTCACGGTGAAGGCATGTGATATAATATGAAAATATCAAAAGTTAACTAACCAATGATATTGAAGCATATAAATCGAATCATAACTATATGAAACTCGAATTTGAGCCATATTAAACTGGTAATATTGTGATTTTATGCCTGGTTTTCCATACGTTAGTTTAAATAGAGAGTTATGGAATATAACCTTGGCATATTGGCACTAAAATATATAATAAAGACATTTCAAATCAAACTGAAATGTATTGAAATGAATTTTTCCCATACATTTTTGACAATGTGAGGTGTGCATGGCAAAAAACACTCACGGTGAAGGCATGTGATATAATATGAAAATATCAAAAGTTAACTAACCAATGATATTGAAGCATATAAATCGAATCATAACTATATGAAACTCGAATTTAAGCCATATTAAACTGGTAATATTGTGATTTTATGCCTGGTTTTCCATACGTTAGTTTAAATAGAAAAAATTTTCGAATATATATACATATATGAAGAATCTATATTCTAATACTAACATGTTATGGAATATAACCTTGGCATATTGGCACTAAAATATATAATAAAGACATTTCAAATCAAACTGAAATGTATTGAAATGAATTTTTCCCATACATTTTTGACAATGTGAGGTGTGCATGGCAAAAAACACTCACGGTGAAGGCATGTGATATAATATGAAAATATCAAAAGTTAACTAACCAATGATATTGAAGCATATAAATCGAATCATAACTGTATGAAACTCGAATTTGAGCCATATTAAACTGGTAATATTGTGATTTTATGCCTGGTTTTCCATACGTTAGTTTAAATAGAGAGTTATGGAATATAACCTTGGCATATTGGCACTAAAATATATAATAAAGACATTTCAAATCAAACTGAAATGTATTGAAATAAATTTTTCCCATACATTTTTGACAATGTGAGGTGTGCATGGCAAAAAACACTCACGGTGAAGGCATGTGATATAATATGAAAATATCAAAAGTTAACTAACCAATGATATTGAAGCATATAAATCGAATCATAACTATATGAAACTCGAATTTGAGCCATATTAAACTGGTAATATTGTGATTTTATGCCTGGTTTTCCATACGTTAGTTTAAATAGCAAGTTATGGAATATAACCTTGGCATATTGGCACTAAAATATATAATAAAGACATTTCAAATCAAACTGAAATGTATTGAAATGAATTTTTCCCATACATTTTTGACAATGTGAGGTGTGCATGGCAAAAAACACTCACGGTGAAGGCATGTGATATAATATGAAAATATCTAAAGTTAACTAACCAATGATATTGAAGCATATAAATCGAATCATAACTATATGAAACTCGAATTTGAGCCATATTAAACTGGTAATATTGTGATTTTATGCCTGGTTTTCCATACGTTAGTTTAAATAGAGAGTTATGGAATATAACCTTGGCATATTGGCACTAAAATATATAATAAAGACATATCAAATCAAACTGAAATGTATTGAAATGAATTTTTCCCATACATTTTTGACAATGTGAGGTGTGCATGGCAAAAAACACTCACGGTGAAGGCATGTGATATAATATGAAAATATCAAAAGTTAACTAACCAATGATATTGAAGCATATAAATCGAATCATAACTATATAAAACTCGAATTTGAGCCATATTAAACTGGTAATATTGTGATTTTATGCCTGGTTTTCCATACGTTAGTTTAAATAGAGAGTTATGGAATATAACCTTGGCATATTGGCACTAAAATATATAATAAAGACATTTCAAATCAAACTGAAATGTATTGAAATGAATTTTTCCCATACATTTTTGACAATGTGAGGTGTGCATGGCAAAAAACACTCACGGTGAAGGCATGTGATATAATATGAAAATATCAAAAGTTAACTAACCAATGATATTGAAGCATATAAATCGAATCATAACTATATGAAACTCGAATTTAAGCCATATTAAACTGGTAATATTGTGATTTTATGCCTGGTTTTCCATACGTTAGTTTAAATAGAAAAAATTTTCGAATATATATACATATATGAAGAATCTATATTCTAATACTAACATGTTATGGAATATAACCTTGGCATATTGGCACTAAAATATATAATAAAGACATTTCAAATCAAACTGAAATGTATTGAAATGAATTTTTCCCATACATTTTTGACAATGTGAGGTGTGCATGGCAAAAAACACTCACGGTGAAGGCATGTGATATAATATGAAAATATCAAAAGTTAACTAACCAATGATATTGAAGCATATAAATCGAATCATAACTATATGAAACTCGAATTTGAGCCATATTAAACTGGTAATATTGTGATTTTATGCCTGGTTTTCCATACGTTAGTTTAAATAGAGAGTTATGGAATATAACCTTGGCATATTGGCACTAAAATATATAATAAAGACATTTCAAATCAAACTGAAATGTATTGAAATAAATTTTTCCCATACATTTTTGACAATGTGAGGTGTGCATGGCAAAAAACACTCACGGTGAAGGCATGTGATATAATATGAAAATATCAAAAGTTAACTAACCAACGATATTGAAGCATATAAATCGAATCATAACTATATGAAACTCGAATTTAAGCCATATTAAACTGGTAATATTGTGATTTTATGCCTGGTTTTTTCCATACGTTAGTTTAAATAGAAAAAATTTTCGAATATATATACATATATGAAGAATTCATATTAGCTATACTAACATGTTATGGAATATAACCTTGGCATATTGGCACTAAAATATATAATAAAGACATTTCAAATCAAACTGAAATGTATTGAAATGAATTTTTCCCATACATTTTTGACAATGTGAGGTGTGCATGGCAAAAAACACTCACGGTGAAGGCATGTGAAATGATATGAAAATATCAAAAGTTAACTAACCAATGATATTGAAACATATAAATCGAATCATAACTATATGAAACTCGAATTTGAGCCATATTAAACTGGTAATATTGTGATTTTATGCCTGGTTTTCCATACGTTAGTTTAAATAGAGAGTTATGGAATATAACCTTGGCATATTGGCACTAAAATATATAATAAAGACATTTCAAATCAAACTGAAATGTATTGAAATAAATTTTTCCCATACATTTTTGACAATGTGAGGTGTGCATGGCAAAAAACACTCACGGTGAAGGCATGTGATATAATATGAAAATATCAAAAGTTAACTAACCAATGATATTGAAGCATATAAATCGAATCATAACTATATGAAACTCGAATTTGAGCCATATTAAACTGGTAATATTGTGATTTTATACCTGGTTTTCCATACGTTAGTTTAAATAGCAAGTTATGGAATATAACCTTGGCATATTGGCACTAAAATATATAATAAAGACATTTCAAATCAAACTGAAATGTATTGAAATAAATTTTTCCCATACATTTTTGACAATGTGAGGTGTGCATGGCAAAAAACACTCACGGTGAAGGCATGTGATATAATATGAAAATATCAAAAGTTAACTAACCAATGATATTGAAGCATATAAATCGAATCATAACTATATGAAACTCGAATTTGAGCCATATTAAACTGGTAATATTATGATTTTATTCCTGGTTTTCCATACGTTAGTTTAAATAGAAAAAATTTTCGAATATATATACATATATGAAGAATCTATATTCTATACTAACATGTTATGGCATATTGGTGTTATTGTATTTTATTCCTGGTTTTCTATAGTTAGTTTAAATAGAAATAAATTTTTGAATTCAAAATTTTATATTCTATACTAGCATTACATAGAAATTATCCTCAACTGTTTGTTTCTTGTATAAATACAGGAAATTAAACAGATGATGAAGAGAAAAAAATAAGAAAAACAAAAATTTATAAGAAAAATTAAATTTTAAACAAAGGAAAAGAGGAGAAAATTTTTTCAATCATATATATTTATGATTAAAAAATAGAATTATGAAATTATTAATTTCAATTCAAAGAGAAAAATTATGTAATATATGAAATTATTACATTAAAAATGCATTTGAAAAAAAAGTAAAATGTTATTAAGAATGATAAATTATTTGAAAATTGGCAAATATTAAGAAGAAATATCGTTCTTATATTTTTATATAAAATATATAATATAGAGAACGAAAATTCTTTTTCATAAAAAACGGTTTTTGAATTTTTAATAAGAAAAGCTAAAGGGGGGTCGCCCCTTTACTTTTTATATACACCGTAATTT
>NW_026562185.1:167500-175000 GCF_027943255.1 Anastrepha obliqua
AGTTAAATATATTTGATATATATTATTGAAAGAAAATCAATTTATATATTATTAATATTATTTAATTTTACTCTTTCAATTAATATATGCAAAAAAAAATTGACATTTGTTATAAATAAAAATAAATAAAAAAATACTCTAAGCGGTGGATCACTTGGCTCATGGGTCGATGAAGAACGCAGCAAACTGTGCGTCATCGTGTGAACTGCAGGACACATGAACATCGACATTTTGAACGCATATCGCAGTCCATGCTGTTATGTACATTAAATTCAATTTTAAAGTACTGCTTGGACTACATATGGTTGAGGGTTGTAAGACTATGCTAAATAAGTTGCTTATTCTTTTATAAAAATAATTGAATTTAAGCAAATGTGTATATTATTGGATTTTAAATAATTCATAATATTAATAGCAAAAAAAATAAAGATATATAATGAATTTTATTTATTATATATTCTTTAAAAAAAAAATCCTCTCAAATAAAATGAAATGATGAAAATATTGAATCTAAGTATTCTTTACAAAAAATTTTCATATTATTTATATATATATATAAAATAATAATTTATATATGTAATTAAAAGGAGGAATGTCTAGCATAAAAATTAAATTTTTTATTCTAGGATTGCCTCATTTTACATTATTATTATTTTTATATATTTACAATATATAAAAGGAGAAAAGAAAAATAGAGATGAAAAGATGATATAATTTTTTTATTAAATTGTGAGAAGATAAAAAAAGAATATTAAAACAACCTCAACTCATATGGGATTACCCCCTGAATTTAAGCATATTAATGAGGGGAGGAAAAGAAACTAACAAGGATTTTCTTAGTAGCGGCGAGCGAAAAGAAAATAGTTCAGCACTAAGTCACTTTGTCTATATGTCAAATGTGAGATGCAGTGTATGGAATATCTTAATATCTAGTATGAGAAATTAACGATTTAAGTCCTTCTTAAATGAGGCCATTTACCCATAGAGGGTGCCAGGCCCGTATAACGTTAATGATTACTAGAAAGATATTTCCAAAGAGTCGTGTTGCTTGATAGTGCAGCACTAAGTGGGTGGTAAACTCCATCTAAAACTAAATATAACCATGAGACCGATAGTAAACAAGTACCGTGAGGGAAAGTTGAAAAGAACTCTGAATAGAGAGTTAAATAGTACGTGAAACTGCTTAGAGGTTAAGCCCGATGAACCTGAATATCCATTATGAAAAATTCATCATTAAATAATTAAAAAAATAATGTGCATTTTTTTCATATAAGGACATTGTAATCTATTAACATAATAAAGTATTTATCAAAAGATCATTGGTGATATTAAGTTTATTTAAATTAATTTGCTTTTTAAGCATATTAACATAAAATAAATACTAATGATTTGATAAAGTGTTGATAGATTTTATTATATATAATGCTAAAATTCATTTTTTGAATTTTACAAAAAATTTAATATCTATGATATTAATATTTATTTGTATGCATTTATATGATTAACAATGCGAAAGATTCAGGATACCTTCGGGACCCGTCTTGAAACACGGACCAAGGAGTCTAACATATGTGCAAGTCATTGAGTTATATTAAACTTAATGGCATAATTAACTTAACTTAAATATAATGGGATTAATTTTTAGTCTATTTTTTAATAAATAGTCAATTAATTCAATCCCGGGGCGTTCCATATAGTTATGTATAATGATAATTTATTATTATTTATACCTCTAACTGGAGCGTACCTTGAGCATATATGCTGTGACCCGAAAGATGGTGAACTATACTTGATCAGGTTGAAGTCAGGGGAAACCCTGATGGAAGACCGAAACAGTTCTGACGTGCAAATCGATTGTCAGAATTGAGTATAGGGGCGAAAGACCAATCGAACCATCTAGTAGCTGGTTCCCTCCGAAGTTTCCCTCAGGATAGCTGGTGCATTTAAAAATTATATAAAATAATCTTATCTGGTAAAGCGAATGATTAGAGGCCTTAGGGTCGAAACGATTTTAACCTATTCTCAAACTTTAAATGGGTAAGAACCTCACCTTTCTTGATATGAAGGTTGAGGTTATGATATAATGTGCCCAGTGGGCCACTTTTGGTAAGCAGAACTGGCGCTGTGGGATGAACCAAACGTAATGTTACGGTGCCTAAATTAACAACTCATGCAGATACCATGAAAGGCGTTGGTTGCTTAAAACAGCAGGACGGTGGACATGGAAGTCGTAATCCGCTAAGGAGTGTGTAACAACTCACCTGCCGAAGCAACTAGCCCTTAAAATGGATGGCGCTTAAGTTGTATACCTATACATTACCGCTAAAGTAGATGATTTATAAAACAATTTCGATTGATTTATAAATTTTGAAACTTTAGTGAGTAGGAGGGTACAATAGTGTGCTTAGAAGTGTTTGGCGTAAGCCTGCATGGAGCCGCTATTGGTACAGATCTTGGTGGTAGTAGCAAATAATCGAATGAGACCTTGGAGGACTGAAGTGGAGAAGGGTTTCGTGTGAACAGTGGTTGATCACGAGTTAGTCGGTCCTAAGTTCAAGGCGAAAGCCGAAAATTTTCAAGTTTTTAATAAAAAAAAATATTAATAAAAATATATTTAAAAATAATTAAAATACTTGAATTATTTTGAACGAAAGGGAATACGGTTCCAATTCCGTAACCTGTTGAGTATCCGTTTGTTATTAAAAATGGGCCTTGTGCTCATCCTGGCAACAGGAACGACCATAAAGAAGCCGTCGAGAGATATCGGAAGAGTTTTCTTTTCTGTTTTATAGTCGTACTACCATGGAAGTCTTTCGAAGAGAGATATGGTAGATGGACTAGAAGAGCATGACATTTACTGTTGTGTCGATATTTTCTCCTCGGACCTTGAAAATTTATGGTGGGGTCACGCAAACTTCTCAACAGGCCGTACCAATATCCGCAGCTGGTCTCCAAGGTGAAGAGTCTCTAGTCGATAGAATAATGTAGGTAAGGGAAGTCGGCAAATTAGATCCGTAACTTCGGGATAAGGATTGGCTCTGAAGATTGAGATAGTCGGGCTTGATTGGGAAGCAATACCATGGTTTATGTACTCGTTCTGGGTAAATAGAGAATTACGATTCTTGTTCCCCGGATAGTAGTTACGTAGCCAATTGTGGAACTTTCTTGCTAAAATTTTTAAGGAATTATATCATTCGATATATATTCCTTTTAAATTATAACGATTATCAATTAACAATCAATTCAGAACTGGCACGGACTTGGGGAATCCGACTGTCTAATTAAAACAAAGCATTGTGATGGCCCTAACGGGTGTTGACACAATGTGATTTCTGCCCAGTGCTCTGAATGTCAAAGTGAAGAAATTCAAGTAAGCGCGGGTAAACGGCGGGAGTAACTATGACTCTCTTAAGGTAGCCAAATGCCTCGTCATCTAATTAGTGACGCGCATGAATGGATTAACGAGATTCCTACTGTCCCTATCTACTCCTGATTCTCAGTCTGACTGTTGAATAGTGCGGACGTGTCGTGTGCTAAGTGGTGATTAGCGATTTTTGCGATTTCTTTTGCGTTTATATTCGTGTGTGATAACCGGTGTATTACAGTTGTGCGAGTGACGCTAATATTGTTGTGGCTGTACCATAGCGGTACAGTGTTTACAATTAATTGCGCTAGTGAGTGCCGTTGTGCGAGTGACGCTACTTTGTAGTAGCTGTACACTGTTTACGAGTGATTAAGTGCCGTACGGTAGTTTTGTTGGACACTCCAGTGAGTGCCAATATACTCCGTGCTATAGACACATTGTGCGTGCGTGTGAGTGCCGCTAGATACAGCGTTGGAAATTTTCCATTAAGTTGTTTACAACTTTTGCGGGCGTGCCGTTGTTTTTCGGCGTGGTGTGTTGTGCGTAGCTGTACCATAGCGGTGCATTGTTTACGAGCAATTGCTCAGGTGACTACGGTTTGTGCTGGTGACGCCACTGTTCGCGTGGCTGTACTTTGTGTACAAGTGTACCTTGTTGGTATATTGTGGGACGCTCAAGTGAGTGCCGCTATACCAAGGTGTTTACAATTTTTGTGTGCCGCTAATTTCTGGCGTGGTCTTTTGGCGCGTGCCGTTACATTCGGTGTGGGTGTACAGTGCGGGCGTACACTAGGTCTGTCGTGCCGCTATATTGCCATATTTGGCAACAGTAAAAAGGGCGTCCCCTTTTGTGCGTGGGTTAAGTACTGCGCCAAGGTTGAATACTCTGTGCAGGTGCCGCGAACAGAGCGTGCTGCGTTTTGCCTGCGGTCGAGCTCGGCGTTAGCTCCACCTTGGTCGACCCGTCCTTGTTCGGGGAACAGTGTTCCGTCCGGCAAGGCATTGGTGGTGGCCTTTGCCAGACCTTTGGTTGGCACTGTGGGCTACGCCCTCGCGCTTTGCTTTGGCTCGCCGATAGGTGCAGCCGCTGTGTGCGTACCTGTGCGGGGCTCATTCCTGCCGTGCAGTAGTTGCCGTCGCCCAAAAGGGACCCAGTTTTTGTTGTTGCTCGGGAGGCCTTTATACGGCGAACTCGACAACCTTAGTGGTGGAGAGTTGGGCAATGCCCAAATCAGAAGGGTTGAGGAAGAGGGCGAACACCTCTCTTCCAAGCGGGTCGGCGGTGCCATCGTCGGCAATGGACGAGACGACGTCCGGAGAGGAGGAGGTGATCTTGCGGTCTCCTCCCCGTTCTAAGAAGAAGACCGCTGGAGGTGCAGCGGTTCCGGTGGAGAAGGTATCTTCAAAGGTACCTGAAAAGGTGAGTGGAAGCGAGGGTGGTTCCGAAAGCGGAAAGATTGGGAGTGGGCGCAAGGGGCGGAAGACGGGGGAAAAATTAGGTCCCGCAGGGAAGCGTTTGGAGGAAATCCGTGGGGAATTGGGTGCTTCCCTGAAAGGTTTGGGTGCGATCGGTGGGGATGCCGAACGCAAGAAAGTTGCGGTGCAGTTTATGGGGCGCTTCAAGTCCATTGTGACGGCCTTTAGTGGAGCCGTCATAGACATGGACGGCGTCCCGAAAAGTGTTGCAAAAGACCTCCTGGGGTACTCCTTGGAGTTCGAGGAACTCTTTGTGGAAATGGTGGGGGAGATAGCCCATCTTCGTGGGCAACTAGAAGCCACGAAGATTACCAGGGAGGAAGCACCTCGGAGGACGGCTGGAGCTGCGCTGGCTGGTGCAGCGTCGATGCCGGCACCTCAGGCGCCTGCGCCTGTGTTGCCTGCGTTGCCGGTGCCCAAGCCAGTTGAGACCTGGTCGGTAGTAGTGAGGGGTAAAACCGCCACTACATCCAAGGAGGTTATAAAGAAAGTGGTGAAGGAGGTAGGGCCTTCCATGGGGGTAAGGGTGCACGAGGTGCGCCCGCTGAAGGATGGAGGTGCGATTATTCGCACCCCATCCGTTGCTGAGAGGGATAACTTGGCGAAAAATGCCAAGTTTTCCGAGGTAGGGCTCGATGTGAGCATACATCGGAAGCTGGGGCCTAGGGTTGTGGTCCAGGGGGTCCACACGGAGATCTCCCCTGAAGATTTCATGGGAGAGTTGTTCCGGTTGAACCTCAAGGAGTTCAGCCCTGGGTGCCGTGAGAAGGACGTGAGAATGGTCAGCCGTCCTTGGAAGGTCAGCCCTGATGGGGTGACGAACGTGGTCCTTGAGGGTACGGACATGTTAATGTCCGCCCTCGTGGAAGCGGGTCGTTGCTACATAAAGTGGTTTTCCTTCCGGGTACGGCTGGACCAACTGACGCCCGGCTGCTTCCGATGCATGGGCTTTGATCACAGGGTGGCAGAGTGCAGAGCCAAGAAGGATGTCTGCCGTAGGTGCGGGCAGGAAGGGCACAGGAGTGCAGGTTGTGGCAATGCCCCGCATTGTCGCAACTGTGCATTTAAGGGCAAGCCAGCCGGACATCTAATGATGTCCACTGTCTGCCCGGTGTACTGTGCCATTGTTGCCCGTGCGAACGCTAGACATTGATGGTTGAACTATATCAACTGAACTGTCAGGGGTCCTATGCCGTGATGTGTGAATTGGGGGCGTGTATGTCGGAGGGGGGCTGCGGCATTGCTTTGCTCCAGGAACCATACTCCACCAATGGGGTGGTGAGAGGTCTTCCTGGGGGCTTCAGGGTCTTTACGGACCTTGGAGTCAAGGCCGCAGTAGCTGTGTGTGAGCCAAGCTACTCTTGTGTAGTAGTTGACTCATCACAGTGGGGAGTATGTGTGTGTGTCGAGGGGGAATTCGGCAGAATGAATGTCGTCAGCTTGTACTGCAAGTCTGACGAGCCTCTAGAGCCCTACTTAAGATACATTGATGCGGTGCTACTACATGAGAGTAGCATTCCTGCCATCGTGTGTCTTGATGCGAATGCTACATCTCCGATGTGGTTCAGCAAGGTATCCAGGCATACTGCTGGATATCGGAGCCACAATCGAGGTGAGGTTATGAGCGAGTGGATTGTGGCGAATAACCTCCTTGTAGCAAACGAACCAAGCGTATGGTATACGTTTGAGGGGCCTAGAGGTGTGAGTGACATTGACGTGACGCTCATGAATGACGCAGCAGCGGGTAGGTTCGAGTGTAAATGGAGTGTTAGGGGGGGTTGGGGAATTAGTGACCATAATTTAATACAAATTATGGTTACTCCCCGTACCCCGCAGTTAGAAGGGGGGAGTCCATTGAGGCGATGGCGTACCTCGTGTGCTGACTGGAACCGATATGGACACACTGTTAGGGAAGCGGTATTGGATATACCGCTTAGTGAGTTTGAGGAGTTGGGGGTTGACGAGCAAATTGCTCGTCTATCGGAATGTGTCTGGGGAGTGAATGACTCAGTGTTTAGGAAAGCTAGGGCTGTGAGAATGAAAGGTGTGAAATGGTGGACTAGCGAGTTGAACTCGAAGAGGAGGTCTGTCCGGCGCTTGAGGCGGTTGTTTCAACGCGGCAGGCGGACCAATTCGGAGAATCTGTCCCAGCTCAAGTATCAATTTAGTGTAGGGATGAGAGAGTATAAGAAAATGCTTGTGAGAGTCAAGGAGGAAGAGTGGAGGAGGTTTGTGGGGGAAAATAGGGACGACCCTTGGGGACAGGTCTTTAGGATCTGTCGGGGTCGTCGAAATGAGATGGCTAGCTCTCTTCGCGTAGGTGATACTGTATTATCGACGTGGAGAGAGTGTGCCAATGTTCTGTTAGGCGAGTTTTTTCCCAGGGCTGAGGTTCAGGTTCCTCCTGCACAAGAGGTGCCTGTCCCTCCAATAGAAGCTGAGGAGTTGGATTATGCATTTGGCCTGGTCAGGTCTAAAAGGTCTCCAGGTTTCGATGGTTTGAACGGAGAGATGTGCAAATGCTTGTGGAAGTTCATTCCGGAATATTTGGAGGCCATTTATGATAAATGCATATGGGAGGGATATTTTCCACGCGAGTGGAAAATTGCTAGGGTCGTTGCACTCTTGAAGTCGCCCGATAAGATCAGGAGCGATCCTCGA
>NW_026562185.1:180000-200000 GCF_027943255.1 Anastrepha obliqua
TGAAATGTATTGAAATGAATTTTTCCCATACATTTTTGACAATGTGAGGTGTGCATGGCAAAAAACACTCACGGTGAAGGCATGTGATATAATATGAAAATATCAAAAGTTAACTAACCAATGATATTGAAGCATATAAATCGAATCATAACTATATGAAACTCGAATTTGAGCCATATTAAACTGGTAATATTGTGATTTTATGCCTGGTTTTCCATACGTTAGTTTAAATAGAGAGTTATGGAATATAACCTTGGCATATTGGCACTAAAATATATAATAAAGACATTTCAAATCAAACTGAAATGTATTGAAATGAATTTTTCCCATACATTTTTGACAATGTGAGGTGTGCATGGCAAAAAACACTCACGGTGAAGGCATGTGATATAATATGAAAATATCAAAAGTTAACTAACCAATGATATTGAAGCATATAAATCGAATCATAACTATATGAAACTCGAATTTAAGCCATATTAAACTGGTAATATTGTGATTTTATGCCTGGTTTTCCATACGTTAGTTTAAATAGAAAAAATTTTCGAATATATATACATATATGAAGAATCTATATTCTAATACTAACATGTTATGGAATATAACCTTGGCATATTGGCACTAAAATATATAATAAAGACATTTCAAATCAAACTGAAATGTATTGAAATGAATTTTTCCCATACATTTTTGACAATGTGAGGTGTGCATGGCAAAAAACACTCACGGTGAAGGCATGTGATATAATATGAAAATATCAAAAGTTAACTAACCAATGATATTGAAGCATATAAATCGAATCATAACTGTATGAAACTCGAATTTGAGCCATATTAAACTGGTAATATTGTGATTTTATGCCTGGTTTTCCATACGTTAGTTTAAATAGAGAGTTATGGAATATAACCTTGGCATATTGGCACTAAAATATATAATAAAGACATTTCAAATCAAACTGAAATGTATTGAAATAAATTTTTCCCATACATTTTTGACAATGTGAGGTGTGCATGGCAAAAAACACTCACGGTGAAGGCATGTGATATAATATGAAAATATCAAAAGTTAACTAACCAATGATATTGAAGCATATAAATCGAATCATAACTATATGAAACTCGAATTTGAGCCATATTAAACTGGTAATATTGTGATTTTATGCCTGGTTTTCCATACGTTAGTTTAAATAGCAAGTTATGGAATATAACCTTGGCATATTGGCACTAAAATATATAATAAAGACATTTCAAATCAAACTGAAATGTATTGAAATGAATTTTTCCCATACATTTTTGACAATGTGAGGTGTGCATGGCAAAAAACACTCACGGTGAAGGCATGTGATATAATATGAAAATATCAAAAGTTAACTAACCAATGATATTGAAGCATATAAATCGAATCATAACTATATGAAACTCGAATTTGAGCCATATTAAACTGGTAATATTGTGATTTTATGCCTGGTTTTCCATACGTTAGTTTAAATAGAGAGTTATGGAATATAACCTTGGCATATTGGCACTAAAATATATAATAAAGACATATCAAATCAAACTGAAATGTATTGAAATGAATTTTTCCCATACATTTTTGACAATGTGAGGTGTGCATGGCAAAAAACACTCACGGTGAAGGCATGTGATATAATATGAAAATATCAAAAGTTAACTAACCAATGATATTGAAGCATATAAATCGAATCATAACTATATAAAACTCGAATTTGAGCCATATTAAACTGGTAATATTGTGATTTTATGCCTGGTTTTCCATACGTTAGTTTAAATAGAGAGTTATGGAATATAACCTTGGCATATTGGCACTAAAATATATAATAAAGACATTTCAAATCAAGCTGAAATGTATTGAAATGAATTTTTCCCATACATTTTTGACAATGTGAGGTGTGCATGGCAAAAAACACTCACGGTGAAGGCATGTGATATAATATGAAAATATCAAAAGTTAACTAACCAATGATATTGAAGCATATAAATCGAATCATAACTATATGAAACTCGAATTTAAGCCATATTAAACTGGTAATATTGTGATTTTATGCCTGGTTTTCCATACGTTAGTTTAAATAGAAAAAATTTTCGAATATATATACATATATGAAGAATCTATATTCTAATACTAACATGTTATGGAATATAACCTTGGCATATTGGCACTAAAATATATAATAAAGACATTTCAAATCAAACTGAAATGTATTGAAATGAATTTTTCCCATACATTTTTGACAATGTGAGGTGTGCATGGCAAAAAACACTCACGGTGAAGGCATGTGATATAATATGAAAATATCAAAAGTTAACTAACCAATGATATTGAAGCATATAAATCGAATCATAACTATATGAAACTCGAATTTGAGCCATATTAAACTGGTAATATTGTGATTTTATGCCTGGTTTTCCATACGTTAGTTTAAATAGAGAGTTATGGAATATAACCTTGGCATATTGGCACTAAAATATATAATAAAGACATTTCAAATCAAACTGAAATGTATTGAAATAAATTTTTCCCATACATTTTTGACAATGTGAGGTGTGCATGGCAAAAAACACTCACGGTGAAGGCATGTGATATAATATGAAAATATCAAAAGTTAACTAACCAACGATATTGAAGCATATAAATCGAATCATAACTATATGAAACTCGAATTTAAGCCATATTAAACTGGTAATATTGTGATTTTATGCCTGGTTTTTTCCATACGTTAGTTTAAATAGAAAAAATTTTCGAATATATATACATATATGAAGAATTCATATTAGCTATACTAACATGTTATGGAATATAACCTTGGCATATTGGCACTAAAATATATAATAAAGACATTTCAAATCAAACTGAAATGTATTGAAATGAATTTTTCCCATACATTTTTGACAATGTGAGGTGTGCATGGCAAAAAACACTCACGGTGAAGGCATGTGAAATGATATGAAAATATCAAAAGTTAACTAACCAATGATATTGAAACATATAAATCGAATCATAACTATATGAAACTCGAATTTGAGCCATATTAAACTGGTAATATTGTGATTTTATGCCTGGTTTTCCATACGTTAGTTTAAATAGAGAGTTATGGAATATAACCTTGGCATATTGGCACTAAAATATATAATAAAGACATTTCAAATCAAACTGAAATGTATTGAAATAAATTTTTCCCATACATTTTTGACAATGTGAGGTGTGCATGGCAAAAAACACTCACGGTGAAGGCATGTGATATAATATGAAAATATCAAAAGTTAACTAACCAATGATATTGAAGCATATAAATCGAATCATAACTATATGAAACTCGAATTTGAGCCATATTAAACTGGTAATATTGTGATTTTATACCTGGTTTTCCATACGTTAGTTTAAATAGCAAGTTATGGAATATAACCTTGGCATATTGGCACTAAAATATATAATAAAGACATTTCAAATCAAACTGAAATGTATTGAAATAAATTTTTCCCATACATTTTTGACAATGTGAGGTGTGCATGGCAAAAAACACTCACGGTGAAGGCATGTGATATAATATGAAAATATCAAAAGTTAACTAACCAATGATATTGAAGCATATAAATCGAATCATAACTATATGAAACTCGAATTTGAGCCATATTAAACTGGTAATATTATGATTTTATTCCTGGTTTTCCATACGTTAGTTTAAATAGAAAAAATTTTCGAATATATATACATATATGAAGAATCTATATTCTATACTAACATGTTATGGCATATTGGTGTTATTGTATTTTATTCCTGGTTTTCTATAGTTAGTTTAAATAGAAATAAATTTTTGAATTCAAAATTTTATATTCTATACTAGCATTACATAGAAATTATCCTCAACTGTTTGTTTCTTGTATAAATACAGGAAATTAAACAGATGATGAAGAGAAAAAAATAAGAAAAACAAAAATTTATAAGAAAAATTAAATTTTAAACAAAGGAAAAGAGGAGAAAATTTTTTCAATCATATATATTTATGATTAAAAAATAGAATTATGAAATTATTAATTTCAATTCAAAGAGAAAAATTATGTAATATATGAAATTATTACATTAAAAATGCATTTGAAAAAAAAGTAAAATGTTATTAAGAATGATAAATTATTTGAAAATTGGCAAATATTAAGAAGAAATATCGTTCTTATATTTTTATATAAAATATATAATATAGAGAACGAAAATTCTTTTTCATAAAAAACGGTTTTTGAATTTTTAATAAGAAAAGCTAAAGGGGGGTCGCCCCTTTACTTTTTATATACACCGTAATTTATGAAATTTTCAAATATGAAAAACAAAGAAAAATATATAAATAAAAATATTATTCTGGTTGATCCTGCCAGTAGTTATATGCTTGTCTCAAAGATTAAGCCATGCATGTCTAAGTACAAACAAATTAAAAGTGAAACCGCAAAAGGCTCATTATATCAGTTATGGTTCCATAGATCGTTAACAGTTACTTGGATAACTGTGGTAATTCTAGAGCTAATACATGCAATATAAACACGGACCTTATGGAACGTGTGCTTTTATTAGACTAAAACCAAGCGATCATTTGATCGTTAAATTGGTTGAACTCTAGATAACTTGCAGATCGTATGGTCCCGTACCGACGACAGATCTTTCAAATGTCTGCCCTATCAACTTTTGATGGTAGTATCTAGGACTACCATGGTTGCAACGGGTAACGGGGAATCAGGGTTCGATTCCGGAGAGGGAGCCTGAGAAACGGCTACCACATCTAAGGAAGGCAGCAGGCGCGTAAATTACCCACTCCCAGTTCGGGGAGGTAGTGACGAAAAATAACAATACAGGACTCATATCCGAGGCCCTGTAATTGGAATGAGTACACTTTAAATCCTTTAACAAGGACCTATTGGAGGGCAAGTCTGGTGCCAGCAGCCGCGGTAATTCCAGCTCCAATAGCGTATATTAAAGTTGTTGCGGTTAAAACGTTCGTAGTTGAATTTGTGCTTCATACGGGTAGTACAACTATATATTGTGGTATGTACATTACCTTATGTATGTAAGCGTATTACCGGTGGAGTTCTTATATATAATTAATACAATGTATTTTTTATATATTCCTCCTATTTAAACCTACTTCAGTGCTCTTCATCGAGTGTTGTTGTGGGCCGGTACAATTACTTTGAACAAATTAGAGTGCTTAAAGCAGGCTCCAAATGCCTGAATATTTTGTGCATGGAATAATGAAATAAGACCTCTGTTCTACTTTCATTGGTTTTTAGATCAAGAGGTAATGATTAATAGAAGCAGTTTGGGGGCATTAGTATTACGACGCGAGAGGTGAAATTCTTGGACCGTCGTAAGACTAACTTAAGCGAAAGCATTTGCCAAAGATGTTTTCATTAATCAAGAACGAAAGTTAGAGGTTCGAAGGCGATCAGATACCGCCCTAGTTCTAACCATAAACGATGCCAGCTAGCAATTGGGTGTAGCTACTACTATGGCTCTCTCAGTCGCTTCCCGGGAAACCAAAGCTTTTGGGCTCCGGGGGAAGTATGGTTGCAAAGCTGAAACTTAAAGGAATTGACGGAAGGGCACCACCAGGAGTGGAGCCTGCGGCTTAATTTGACTCAACACGGGAAAACTTACCAGGTCCGAACATAAGCGTGTAAGACAGATTGATAGCTCTTTCTCGAATCTATGGGTGGTGGTGCATGGCCGTTCTTAGTTCGTGGAGTGATTTGTCTGGTTAATTCCGATAACGAACGAGACTCAAATATATTAAATAGATGCTTTCAGGATTATGATGTTGAAACTTATATAGCCTTCTTTCATGCGTACATCTTGAATGTACAAGTGTTTGAATGTGTTTATATAAGTGGAGTCGTACCTGTTGGTTTGTCCCATTATAAGGACACTAGCTTCTTAAATGGACAAATTGCGTCTAGCAGTAACGAGATTGAGCAATAACAGGTCTGTGATGCCCTTAGATGTCCTGGGCTGCACGCGCGCTACAATGAAAGTATCAACGTGTATTTCCTAGACCGAGAGGTCCGGGTAAACCGCTGAACCACTTTCATGCTTGGGATTGTGAACTGAAACTGTTCACATGAACTTGGAATTCCCAGTAAGTGCGAGTTATTAACTCGCATTGATTAAGTCCCTGCCCTTTGTACATACCGCCCGTCGCTACTACCGATTGAATTATTTAGTGAGGTCTCCGGACGTGATCACTGTGACGCCTCGTGTGTCACGGTTGTTTCGCAAAAGTTGACCGAACTTGATTATTTAGAGGAAGTAAAAGTCGTAACAAGGTTTCCGTAGGTGAACCTGCGGAAGGATCATTATTGTGTTCCATATCCGTAAGAAAAACAAACAAACAAACAAACAAACAGACAAGCAAACAAACGAACAAAAAGAAAAAAAAAAAAAAAAAAAAAAGAAAAAAAAAAAAAAAATTTATATAATTATTTTGAATCCATAATTCTTTTTATTCTTTTTCATTCAATTTGTGATCCATCAATTATATCATATTAAATATAATATATGATGGTACATTTTGTAATGTTTTTTCTTATTTTTTTCTTTTAAAAACCTTTAAACATGAAAATAAAAAGTTGTACTTATTATTCATTTGATTGAATGATAAGTTAATTTGTTCACAATAACAAAAGTGGTATATATTTATTATATTATTATATATACATAAAATGATTAAAAAAATACAAAATAATTGAATCATAATAAATACCACCACTGTATTATTGTTGAACTAAGACATTCGCAACTTAATAAAAATGTTTAGAGTTAAATATATTTGATATATATTATTGAAAGAAAATCAATTTATATATTATTAATATTATTTAATTTTACTCTTTCAATTAATATATGCAAAAAAAAATTGACATTTGTTATAAATAAAAATAAATAAAAAAATACTCTAAGCGGTGGATCACTTGGCTCATGGGTCGATGAAGAACGCAGCAAACTGTGCGTCATCGTGTGAACTGCAGGACACATGAACATCGACATTTTGAACGCATATCGCAGTCCATGCTGTTATGTACATTAAATTCAATTTTAAAGTACTGCTTGGACTACATATGGTTGAGGGTTGTAAGACTATGCTAAATAAGTTGCTTATTCTTTTATAAAAATAATTGAATTTAAGCAAATGTGTATATTATTGGATTTTAAATAATTCATAATATTAATAGCAAAAAAAATAAAGATATATAATGAATTTTATTTATTATATATTCTTTAAAAAAAAAATCCTCTCAAATAAAATGAAATGATGAAAATATTGAATCTAAGTATTCTTTACAAAAAATTTTCATATTATTTATATATATATATAAAATAATAATTTATATATGTAATTAAAAGGAGGAATGTCTAGCATAAAAATTAAATTTTTTATTCTAGGATTGCCTCATTTTACATTATTATTATTTTTATATATTTACAATATATAAAAGGAGAAAAGAAAAATAGAGATGAAAAGATGATATAATTTTTTTATTAAATTGTGAGAAGATAAAAAAAGAATATTAAAACAACCTCAACTCATATGGGATTACCCCCTGAATTTAAGCATATTAATGAGGGGAGGAAAAGAAACTAACAAGGATTTTCTTAGTAGCGGCGAGCGAAAAGAAAATAGTTCAGCACTAAGTCACTTTGTCTATATGTCAAATGTGAGATGCAGTGTATGGAATATCTTAATATCTAGTATGAGAAATTAACGATTTAAGTCCTTCTTAAATGAGGCCATTTACCCATAGAGGGTGCCAGGCCCGTATAACGTTAATGATTACTAGAAAGATATTTCCAAAGAGTCGTGTTGCTTGATAGTGCAGCACTAAGTGGGTGGTAAACTCCATCTAAAACTAAATATAACCATGAGACCGATAGTAAACAAGTACCGTGAGGGAAAGTTGAAAAGAACTCTGAATAGAGAGTTAAATAGTACGTGAAACTGCTTAGAGGTTAAGCCCGATGAACCTGAATATCCATTATGAAAAATTCATCATTAAATAATTAAAAAAATAATGTGCATTTTTTTCATATAAGGACATTGTAATCTATTAACATAATAAAGTATTTATCAAAAGATCATTGGTGATATTAAGTTTATTTAAATTAATTTGCTTTTTAAGCATATTAACATAAAATAAATACTAATGATTTGATAAAGTGTTGATAGATTTTATTATATATAATGCTAAAATTCATTTTTTGAATTTTACAAAAAATTTAATATCTATGATATTAATATTTATTTGTATGCATTTATATGATTAACAATGCGAAAGATTCAGGATACCTTCGGGACCCGTCTTGAAACACGGACCAAGGAGTCTAACATATGTGCAAGTCATTGAGTTATATTAAACTTAATGGCATAATTAACTTAACTTAAATATAATGGGATTAATTTTTAGTCTATTTTTTAATAAATAGTCAATTAATTCAATCCCGGGGCGTTCCATATAGTTATGTATAATGATAATTTATTATTATTTATACCTCTAACTGGAGCGTACCTTGAGCATATATGCTGTGACCCGAAAGATGGTGAACTATACTTGATCAGGTTGAAGTCAGGGGAAACCCTGATGGAAGACCGAAACAGTTCTGACGTGCAAATCGATTGTCAGAATTGAGTATAGGGGCGAAAGACCAATCGAACCATCTAGTAGCTGGTTCCCTCCGAAGTTTCCCTCAGGATAGCTGGTGCATTTAAAAATTATATAAAATAATCTTATCTGGTAAAGCGAATGATTAGAGGCCTTAGGGTCGAAACGATTTTAACCTATTCTCAAACTTTAAATGGGTAAGAACCTCACCTTTCTTGATATGAAGGTTGAGGTTATGATATAATGTGCCCAGTGGGCCACTTTTGGTAAGCAGAACTGGCGCTGTGGGATGAACCAAACGTAATGTTACGGTGCCTAAATTAACAACTCATGCAGATACCATGAAAGGCGTTGGTTGCTTAAAACAGCAGGACGGTGGACATGGAAGTCGTAATCCGCTAAGGAGTGTGTAACAACTCACCTGCCGAAGCAACTAGCCCTTAAAATGGATGGCGCTTAAGTTGTATACCTATACATTACCGCTAAAGTAGATGATTTATAAAACAATTTCGATTGATTTATAAATTTTGAAACTTTAGTGAGTAGGAGGGTACAATAGTGTGCTTAGAAGTGTTTGGCGTAAGCCTGCATGGAGCCGCTATTGGTACAGATCTTGGTGGTAGTAGCAAATAATCGAATGAGACCTTGGAGGACTGAAGTGGAGAAGGGTTTCGTGTGAACAGTGGTTGATCACGAGTTAGTCGGTCCTAAGTTCAAGGCGAAAGCCGAAAATTTTCAAGTTTTTAATAAAAAAAAAAATATTAATAAAAATATATTTAAAAATAATTAAAATACTTGAATTATTTTGAACGAAAGGGAATACGGTTCCAATTCCGTAACCTGTTGAGTATCCGTTTGTTATTAAAAATGGGCCTTGTGCTCATCCTGGCAACAGGAACGACCATAAAGAAGCCGTCGAGAGATATCGGAAGAGTTTTCTTTTCTGTTTTATAGTCGTACTACCATGGAAGTCTTTCGAAGAGAGATATGGTAGATGGACTAGAAGAGCATGACATTTACTGTTGTGTCGATATTTTCTCCTCGGACCTTGAAAATTTATGGTGGGGTCACGCAAACTTCTCAACAGGCCGTACCAATATCCGCAGCTGGTCTCCAAGGTGAAGAGTCTCTAGTCGATAGAATAATGTAGGTAAGGGAAGTCGGCAAATTAGATCCGTAACTTCGGGATAAGGATTGGCTCTGAAGATTGAGATAGTCGGGCTTGATTGGGAAGCAATACCATGGTTTATGTACTCGTTCTGGGTAAATAGAGAATTACGATTCTTGTTCCCCGGATAGTAGTTACGTAGCCAATTGTGGAACTTTCTTGCTAAAATTTTTAAGGAATTATATCATTCGATATATATTCCTTTTAAATTATAACGATTATCAATTAACAATCAATTCAGAACTGGCACGGACTTGGGGAATCCGACTGTCTAATTAAAACAAAGCATTGTGATGGCCCTAACGGGTGTTGACACAATGTGATTTCTGCCCAGTGCTCTGAATGTCAAAGTGAAGAAATTCAAGTAAGCGCGGGTAAACGGCGGGAGTAACTATGACTCTCTTAAGGTAGCCAAATGCCTCGTCATCTAATTAGTGACGCGCATGAATGGATTAACGAGATTCCTACTGTCCCTATCTACTCATTCTCAGTTTGACTGTTGAATAGTGCGGACGTGTCGTGTGCTAAGCGGTGATTTGCGATTTTTGTGATTTCCTTTTGCGGTTACATTCGTGTGTGAGTACCGGTGCGTGATACGGTTTCTTTTGAGTGACGCCAATTTTTTGCGTGGCTGTACGTGTTTTCGTACAGCGTAGTGAATATATTGGACGCGTGAGTGAGTGCCGTACGGTAGTGTTGCTGGACACTCTAGTGAGTGCCACCATACTCCGTACTATTGACACATTGGAAATTTTCCATTAAGTTGTTTACAACTTTTGCGGGCGTGCCGTTATTTTCTTGGCGTGGTGTTTTTTGCGCGTGCCGTTATTTTTCGGCGTGGTTTTTGGCGCGTGCCGTTAATCCTTGGCGTCGGTGTAGTGTCGCGCTGTTATTTTTTCGGCGTGGGTTCGTTGAGTGCGTGTACACTAGGTAGTCGTGCCGCTATATTGCCATATTTGGCAACAGTAAAAAGGGCGTCCTCTTTTGTGCGTGGGTACAGTACTGCGCCAAGGTTGAATACCTTGTGCAGGTGCTACGACCAAAGCGTGTTGTGTTTTTGCCTGCGGTCGAGCTCGGCGTTAGCTCCACCTTGGTCGACCCGTCCTTGTTCGGGGAACAGTGTTCTGTCCGGCAAGGCATTGGTGGTGGCCTTTGCCAAACCTTTGGTTGGCGCTGTGGGCTACGCCCTCGCGCTTTGCTTTGGCTCGCCGATAGGTGCAGCCGCTGTGTGCGTGCCTGTGCGGGATTCACTCCTGCCGTGCAGTAGTTGCCGTTGCCCAAAAGGGACCAAATTTTTGTTGTTGCTTGGGAGGCCTTTATCCGGCGAATTCGGCTACCTACGTGTGAGGGTCGTTGGGCTATGCCCAAACTAGACGGTATTCGGAAGAGGGCGAACACCCCTCTTCCAAGCGGTTCGGCGGTGCCATCGTCGGCAATGGACGAATCGACGTCCGGAGAGGAGGAGGTGATTTTGCGGTCTCCTCCCCGTACTAAGAAGAAGACCGCTGGAGGTGCAGCGGTTCCGGTGGAGAAAATGGGTAAGGAGGTTTTAAAGGTACCTGAAAAGGTGCCTTCTAGTAAGTCGGGGGTGAGTGGAAGCGAGGGCGCTTCCGAAAGTGGAAAAATTGGGAGTGGGAGAAAGGGGCGTAAGACAGGGGCTAAATTAGGTCCAGCTGGGAAGCACTTGGAGGAGTTCCAGAAGAAATTGGGTGCTTCCGTGGAAGGTTTTGGAGCGTTGAAAGTTGGGGGGCAGTTTATGGGACGCTTCAAGTCCATTGCGACGGCCTTTAGTGGAGCCGTCATAGACATGGACGGCGTCCCAAAGAGTTTAGCTAAGGACCTCCTGGGATACTCCCTGGAGTTCGAGGAACTCTTTGTTGACATGGTGGCGGAAATAGCCCATCTTCGTGGGCAGTTGGAAGCCACGAAGGTCACTAGGGAGGAAGCACCTCGGAGGACGGCTGGAGCTGCGCTGGCTGGTGCAGCGATGATGCCGGCACCTCAGGCGCCTGCGCCTGTGTTGCCTGCGTTGCCGGTGCCCAAACCAGTCGAGACCTGGTCGGTCGTAGTGAGGGGTAAAACCCCCACTACTTCCAAGGAGGTGATTAAGAAAGTAGTAAAGGAGGTAGGGCCTTCCATGGGGGTTAGGGTGCACGAGGTGCGCCCGTTGAAGGATGGAGGTGCGATTATTCGCACCCCATCCGTTGCCGAGAGGGACAACTTGGCGAAAAATGCCAAGTTTTCCGAGGTGGGGCTCGATGTGAGCATACGTCGGAAGCTGGGGCCTAGGGTTGTGGTCCAAGGGGTCCACACGGAGATCTCCCCTGAAGATTTCATGGGAGAGTTGTTCCGGTTGAACCTCAAGGAGTTCAGCCCTGGGTGCCGTGAGAAGGACGTGAGGATGATCAGCCGTCCTTGGAAGGTCAGCCCCGATGGGGTGACGAATGTTGTCCTTGAGGGAACGGACATGCTAATGTCCGCCCTCCTGGAAGCAGGTCGTTGCTACATAAAGTGGTTTTCCTTCCGGGTACGGCCAGACCAACTGACGCCCGGCTGCTTCCGATGCATGGGGTTTGATCACAGGGTGGCAGAATGCAGAGCCAAGAAGGATGTCTGCCGTAGGTGCGGGCAGGAAGGGCACAGGAGTGCAGGTTGTGGCAATGCCCCGCATTGTCGCAACTGTGCATTTAAGGGCAAGCCAGCCGGACATCTAATGATGTCCACTGTCTGCCCGGTGTACTGTGCCATTGTTGCCCGTGCGAACGCTAGACATTGATGGTTGAACTATATCAACTGAACTGTCAGGGGTCATATGCCGTGATGTGTGAATTGGGGGCGTGTATGTCGGAGGGGGGCTGCGGCATTGCTTTGCTCCAGGAACCATACTCCACCAATGGGGTGGTGAGAGGCCTTCCTGGGGGCTTCAGGGTCTTTACGGACCTTGGAGTCAAGGCCGCAGTAGCTGTGTGTGAGCCAAGCTACTCTTGTGTAGTAGTTGACTCATCACAGTGGGGAGTATGTGTGTGTGTCGAGGGGGAATTCGGCAGAATGAATGTCGTCAGCTTGTACTGCAAGTCTGACGAGCCTCTAGAGCCCTACTTAAGATACATTGATGCGGTGCTACTACTTGAGAGTAGCATTCCTGCCATCGTGTGTCTTGACGCGAATGCTACCTCCCCGATGTGGTTCAGCAAGGTATCCAGGCATACTGCTGGATATCGGAGCCACACTCGGGGTGAGGTTATGAGCGAGTGGGTTGTGGCGAATAACCTTCTTGTAGCAAACGAACCAAGCGTATGGTATACGTTTGAGGGGCCTAGAGGTGTGAGTGACATTGACGTGACGCTCATGAATGACGCAGCAGCGGGTAGGTTCGAGTGTAAATGGAGTGTTAGGGGGGGTTGGGGAATTAGTGACCATAATTTAATACAAATTATGGTTACTCCCCGTACCCCGCAGCTAGAAGGGGGGAGTCCATTGAGGCGATGGCGTACCTCGTGTACCGACTGGAACCGATATGGACATACTGTTAGGGAAGCGGTATTGGATATACCGCTTAGGGAGTTTGAGGAATTGGGGGTTGACGAGCAAATTGCTCGTCTATATGAATGTGTCTGGGGTGTGAATGACTTATTGTTTAGGAAAGCTAGGGCTGTGAGAATGAAAGGTGTGAAATGGTGGACGAGTGAGTTAAATTCAAAGAGGAGGTCTGTCCGACGCTTGAGGCGTTTGTTTCAACGCGGCAGGCGGACCAATTCGGAGAATCTGTCTCAGCTCAAGTATCAATTTAGCGTAGGGATGAAAGAGTATAAGAAGATGCTTGTGAGAGTGAAGGAGGAAGAGTGGAGGAGATTTGTGGGGGAAAATAGGGACGACCCTTGGGGACAGGTCTATAGGATCTGTCGGGGTCGTCGAAATGAGATGGCTAGCTCTCTTCGCGTAGGTGATACTGTATTATCGACGTGGAGAGAGTGTGCCAATGTTCTGTTAGGCGAGTTTTTTCCCAGGGCTGAGGTTCAGGTTCCTCCTGCACAAGAGGTGCCTGTCCCTCCAATAGAAGCTGAGGAGTTGGATTATGCATTTGGCCTGGTCAGGTCTAAAAGGTCTCCAGGTTTCGATGGTTTGAACGGAGAGATGTGCAAATGCTTGTGGAAGTTCATTCCGGAATATTTGGAGGCCATTTATGATAAATGCATATGGGAGGGATATTTTCCACGCGAGTGGAAAATTGCTAGGGTCGTTGCACTCTTGAAGTCGCCCGATAAGATCAGGAGCGATCCTCGATCTTATCGTGGTATCAGCCTCCTTCCAGTACTTGGAAAAGTGCTGGAAAGGGTTATGGTTGAGCGGCTTCAGGAGCTAACTCGGGGTGTTAGGTCGGATAGGCAGTATGGGTTTAGGAAAAGACGTGGTATAGAGGATGCGTGGTTGTATGTTCAGAGTGTAGTTAGGGAAAACGTCAATAAATATGTCCTTGGCATATTTATTGACTTTAAGGGGGCATTTGATTACTTGCGCTGGGATCGTGTGTTGCAGAGATTAGAGGAGCTTGGCTGTCCGGAAATTACTCTATGGCGGAGTTATTTTTCGGACAGAAAAGCATCCATGGTAGGAGTGGGCGGGAGTGTGGAGATTGGGGTGGAGCGAGGCTGTCCGCAGGGATCCGTCTGTGGTCCCTTCATTTGGAACCTCATGATGGACTCCCTGCTTCGGCAGTTAGAGCCACTCTGTAAACACTGTGCGTATGCGGACGACCTTCTCATTTTGGTTGAGGGTCGTTCGCGTGAGGAACTAGAGCGAGTGGGGGGGCAGCTCCTTACATTTACCCACAATTGGGGGGTAGATGTGGGAGTGGACATATCGATGGACAAAACGGTGACAATGCTGCTTAAGGGCAGATTGTCCCCGAGTCGTCCACCGATTGTACGTTTGAATGGGGTAGGTATTAGGTATGTGACGCAAGTCAAATACCTGGGGGTAACTATGAGTGAAAGGATGTGTTTTACTCCACACTTAGTTTCGTTGAGGGAGCGGCTGCAGGCAATCGTTGGGCAAGTGCGTCGCGTTGTCAGATTTGACTGGGGTCTTAGCCGGCGTGCGGTTCGTACCGTATATCGGGGCCTATTTGTGGCCTGTGCCACTTATGGTGCCGCTATATGGTACGAATGGGCTTTAAAGTCGGTTGGCAAACGTCATCTGATGGCGTGCCAGCGCATTATGTTGCTTGCCTGTTTGCCTGTATGCCGTACAGTGAGTACGGATGCGTTGCAGGTGTTGTTAGGTGCGCCTCCTCTTGACCTGTTAGTTGTGCAACGGGCATTTACCTTCAGGTTGAGAAGGAGGCTTTGTATGCCGCTGCTAGATGGATGGATATCCGACGGTGATGTAGAAAGGGGGTATCTAGAGTGTGAAAGGTTGTTGAAGGAATGTATGCTTCGTGGGTGGCAAAACCGATGGGACAATAGTTCCAAAGGTCGCGTGACATACGAGTACATTCGGGATGTTTCCTTTGTCGGGGAAAATCCTGATTTTGGATTTTCCCTCAGCCTGGGATTCCTCCTTACAGGACATGGGCCTCTTAATGCTTATTTGCATGAGAGGCGCTTGTCCACAAGTGAGGAGTGTGTTTGTGGGTCGGCAAGAGAGGACTGGGTGCACGTCCTCTGTGAATGCCCGATGTACTCAGACATTAGGGATCTTGTGGGTGTGGGGATTAGTTGGACTGATGGACGGTATGATGTGAGTGGTGTGATTGCCAACCGTCGGAATGTCGAAATGTTAGGGCAATATGCGCGAGAGGTTTTTAGGCGGCGACGTAATTTAAGGCGTTCAGTTGATTAGTTTTTAGCCGTTCTTGTCTGTGCATTCTGTTGTTCTGTGCATTGTCTGTTGTTGCTTAGGTGTGGGAAATGGCCACCAGTCCAGAGCTGTATGGAAGCTCAACTGGTAGTAGTCTCGGCTACGAGGTCTGACCGGAGACTTAAATCTGGTACCACGGGGAACAGGGGCCCTCGGAGCTTGCTCCGACCTGTTCATTGGGAACGGCCCTTCGGGGAGTTTCGTGGTGGCTGTGGTTAACACCTAAATGCGGGTAGAGCCTTTTGGCTCGATGTGGAGTTGCAATGCAACCGGGTGCCGGGACCCATAGAACGGCAGAGGGTTAGATAGACCTCGAACCCTACCAAGGTGGTTAGTGTGTCCATTCCACACTACCAATTGGTATCCTTAAATGCTTCGGCATTTTTGGGGCGCTGATCAACGCATTGTTTTGATCCGTTGTGCTTTTGAGCACCGTGGGTTTGGGCTGTCGCCAGCAGGAACTCACGTAAAAAACGCCACACGTTGTTGTCCCTATCTACTCATTCTCAGTCTGACTGTTGAATAGTGCGGACGTGTCGTGTGCTAAGCGGTGATTTGCGATTTTTGTGATTTCCTTTTGCGGTTACATTCGTGTGTGAGTACCGGTGTATTACAGTTGTGCGAGTGACGCTAATATTGTTGTGGCTGTACCATAGCGGTACAGTGTTTACAATTAATTGTGATTGAAAGTGCCGTTGTGCGAGTGACGCTACTTTGTAGTAGCTGTACAGTGTTACGAGTGATTAAGTGCCGTACGGTAGTTTTGTTGGACACTCCAGTGAGTGCCAATATACTCCGTGCTATAGACACATTGTGCGTGCGTGTGAGTGCCGCTAGATACAGCGTTGGAAATTTTCCATTAAGTTGTTTACAACTTTGCGGGCG
Source organism: Anastrepha obliqua (assembly GCF_027943255.1). Taxonomy (NCBI): domain Eukaryota; kingdom Metazoa; phylum Arthropoda; class Insecta; order Diptera; family Tephritidae; genus Anastrepha; species Anastrepha obliqua. Next base: position 196,567 of record NW_026562185.1, read on the forward strand.
TGCCGTTATTTTTCGGCGTGGTGTGTTGTGCTAGTGACGCCACCGTTTGCGTGGCTGTACATTGCGTACAAGTGTACCTTGTTGGTAAGTTGTTTACAACTTTTGAGTGCCGCTATTTCTGGCGTGGTTTTTGGCGTGTGCCGCTAATTTTCGGCGTCCTTCTCGTGTGCGTGTGCCGTTACATTTCGGCGTGGAAGTACAGTGCGGGCGTACACTAGGTTTGTCGTGCCGCTATATTGCCATATTTGGCAACAGCAAAAAGAGCGTCCCCTTTTGTGCGTGGGTACAGTACTGCGCCAAGGTTGAATACTTTGTGCAGGTGCTACGACCAAAGCGTGTTGTGTTTTTTGCCTGCGGTCGAGCTCGGCGTTAGCTCCACCTTGGTCGACCCGTCCTTGTTCGGGGAACAGTGTTCTGTCCGGCAAGGCATTGGTGGTGGCCTTTGCCAAACCTTTGGTTGGCGCTGTGGGCTACGCCCTCGCGCTTTGCTTTGGCTCGCCGATAGGTGCAGCCGCTGTGTGCGTGCCTGTGCGGGATTCACTCCTGCCGTGCAGTAGTTGCCGTTGCCCAAAAGGGACCCAGTTTTTGTTGTTGCTCGGGAGGCCTTTATACGGCGAACTCGGCAACCTTAGTGGTGGAGAGTTGGGCAATGCCCAAATCAGAAGGGTTGAGGAAGAGGGCGAACACCCCTCTTCCAAGCGGTTCGGCGGTGCCATCGTCGGCAATGGACGAGACGACGTCCGGAGAGGAGGAGGTGATCTTGCGGTCTCCTCCCCGTTCTAAGAAGAAGACCGCTGGAGGTGCAGCGGTTCCGGTGGAGAAGGTATCTCTAAAGGTACCTGAAAAGGTGAGTGGAAGCGAGGGTGGTTCCGAAAGCGGAAAGATTGGGAGTGGGAAAAAGGGGAGTAAGACAGGGGCTAAATTAGGTCCAGCTGGGAAGCACCTGGTAGATTTCTGTAAGAGATTGCGTGCTTCCCAGGAAGGTTTGGGAGCGTTCGGGGGGGGGTGCCGAACAGAAGAAGGTTGGGGGCGAATTTATGGGACGCTTTAAGTCCATTGTGACGGCCTTTAGTGGAGCCGTCATTGACATGGACGGCGTCCCGAAGAGCACAGCGAAGGATCTCCTTGGATACTCCTTGGAGTTTGAGGAGCTCTTTGTTGAGATGGTGGCGGAGATCGCCCATCTTCGTGGGCGGTTGGAAGCCACCATGACAACCAGGGAGGAAGCACCTCGGAGGACGGCTGGAGCTGCGCTGGCTGGTGCAGCGATGATGCCGGCACCTCAGGCGCCTGCGCCTGTGTTGCCTGCGTTGCCGGTGCCCAAGCCAGTTGAGACCTGGTCGGTCGTAGTGAGGGGTAAAACCCCCACTACTTCCAAGGAGGTGATCAAGAAAGTTGTAAAGGAGGTTGGGCCTTCCATGGGGGTTAGGGTGCACGAGGTGCGCCCGTTGAAGGATGGAGGTGCGATTATTCGCACCCCATCCGTTGCCGAGAGGGATAACTTGGCAAAAAATGCCAAGTTTTCCGAAGTGGGGCTCGATGTGAGCATACGTCGGAAGCTGGGGCCTAGGGTTGTGGTCCAGGGGGTTCACACGGAGATCTCCCCTGAGGATTTCATGGGAGAGTTGTTCCGGTTGAACCTCAAGGAGTTCAGCCCTGGGTGCCGTGAGAAGGACGTGAGGATGATCAGCCGTCCTTGGAAGGTCAGCCCCGATGGGGTGACGAATGTTGTCCTTGAGGGAACGGACATGCTAATGTCCGCCCTCCTGGAAGCAGGTCGTTGCTACATAAAGTGGTTTTCCTTCCGGGTACGGCCAGACCAACTGACGCCCGGCTGCTTCCGATGCATGGGGTTTGATCACAGGGTGGCAGAATGCAGAGCCAAGAAGGATGTCTGCCGTAGGTGCGGGCAAGAAGGACACAGGAGTGCAGGTTGTGGCAATGCCCCGCATTGTCGCAACTGTGCGTTTAAGGGCAAGCCAGCCGGACATCTAATGATGTCCACTGTCTGCCCGGTGTACTGTGCCATTGTTGCCCGTGCGAACGCTAGACATTGATGGTTGAACTATATCAACTGAACTGTCAGGGGTCATATGCCGTGATGTGTGAATTGGGGGCGTGTATGTCGGAGGGGGGCTGCGGCATTGCTTTGCTCCAGGAACCATACTCCACCAATGGGGTGGTGAGAGGCCTTCCTGGGGGCTTCAGGGTCTTTACGGACCTTGGAGTCAAGGCCGCAGTAGCTGTGTGTGAGCCAAGCTACTCTTGTGTAGTAGTTGACTCATCACAGTGGGGAGTATGTGTGTGTGTCGAGGGGGAATTCGGCAGAATGAATGTCGTCAGCTTGTACTGCAAGTCTGACGAGCCTCTAGAGCCCTACTTAAGATACATTGATGCGGTGCTACTACTTGAGAGTAGCATTCCTGCCATCGTGTGTCTTGACGCGAATGCTACCTCCCCGATGTGGTTCAGCAAGGTATCCAGGCATACTGCTGGATATCGGAGCCACACTCGGGGTGAGGTTATGAGCGAGTGGGTTGTGGCGAATAACCTTCTTGTAGCAAACGAACCAAGCGTATGGTATACGTTTGAGGGGCCTAGAGGTGTGAGTGACATTGACGTGACGCTCATGAATGACGCAGCAGCGGGTAGGTTCGAGTGTAAATGGAGTGTTAGGGGGGGTTGGGGAATTAGTGACCATAATTTAATACAAATTATGGTTACTCCCCGTACCCCGCAGCTAGAAGGGGGGAGTCCATTGAGGCGATGGCGTACCTCGTGTACCGACTGGAACCGATATGGACATACTGTTAGGGAAGCGGTATTGGATATACCGCTTAGGGAGTTTGAGGAATTGGGGGTTGACGAGCAAATTGCTCGTCTATATGAATGTGTCTGGGGTGTGAATGACTTATTGTTTAGGAAAGCTAGGGCTGTGAGAATGAAAGGTGTGAAATGGTGGACGAGTGAGTTAAATTCAAAGAGGAGGTCTGTCCGACGCTTGAGGCGTTTGTTTCAACGCGGCAGGCGGACCAATTCGGAGAATCTGTCTCAGCTCAAGTATCAATTTAGCGTAGGGATGAAAGAGTATAAGAAGATGCTTGTGAGAGTGAAGGAGGAAGAGTGGAGGAGATTTGTGGGGGAAAATAGGGACGACCCTTGGGGACAGGTCTATAGGATCTGTCGGGGTCGTCGAAATGAGATGGCTAGCTCTCTTCGCGTAGGTGATACTGTATTATCGACGTGGAGAGAGTGTGCCAATGTTCTGTTAGGCGAGTTTTTTCCCAGGGCTGAGGTTCAGGTTCCTCCTGCACAAGAGGTGCCTGTCCCTCCAATAGAAGCTGAGGAGTTGGATTATGCATTTGGCCTGGTCAGGTCTAAAAGGTCTCCAGGTTTCGATGGTTTGAACGGAGAGATGTGCAAATGCTTGTGGA
>NW_026562185.1:205000-220000 GCF_027943255.1 Anastrepha obliqua
TTAAACTGGTAATATTGTGATTTTATGCCTGGTTTTCCATACGTTAGTTTAAATAGAAAGTTATGGAATATAACCTTGGCATATTGGCACTAAAATATATAATAAAGACATTTCAAATCAAACTGAAATGTATTGAAATTAATTTTTCCCATACATTTTTGACAATGTGAGGTGTGCATGGCAAAAAACACTCACGGTGAAGGCATGTGATATAATATGAAAATATCAAAAGTTAACTAACCAATGATATTGAAGCATATAAATCGAATCATAACTATATGAAACTCGAATTTGAGCCATATTAAACTGGTAATATTGTGATTTTATGCCTGGTTTTCCATACGTTAGTTTAAATAGAGAGTTATGGAATATAACCTTGGCATATTGGCACTAAAATATATAATAAAGACATTTCAAATCAAACTGAAATGTATTGAAATGAATTTTTCCCATACATTTTTGACAATGTGAGGTGTGCATGGCAAAAAACACTCACGGTGAAGGCATGTGATATAATATGAAAATATCAAAAGTTAACTAACCAATGATATTGAAGCATATAAATCGAATCATAACTATATGAAACTCGAATTTGAGCCATATTAAACTGGTAATATTGTGATTTTATGCCTGGTTTTCCATACGTTAGTTTAAATAGAGAGTTATGGAATATAACCTTGGCATATTGGCACTAAAATATATAATAAAGACATTTCAAATCAAACTGAAATGTATTGAAATGAATTTTTCCCATACATTTTTGACAATGTGAGGTGTGCATGGCAAAAAACACTCACGGTGAAGGCATGTGATATAATATGAAAATATCAAAAGTTAACTAACCAATGATATTGAAGCATATAAATCGAATCATAACTATATGAAACTCGAATTTAAGCCATATTAAACTGGTAATATTGTGATTTTATGCCTGGTTTTCCATACGTTAGTTTAAATAGAAAAAATTTTCGAATATATATACATATATGAAGAATCTATATTCTAATACTAACATGTTATGGAATATAACCTTGGCATATTGGCACTAAAATATATAATAAAGACATTTCAAATCAAACTGAAATGTATTGAAATGAATTTTTCCCATACATTTTTGACAATGTGAGGTGTGCATGGCAAAAAACACTCACGGTGAAGGCATGTGATATAATATGAAAATATCAAAAGTTAACTAACCAATGATATTGAAGCATATAAATCGAATCATAACTGTATGAAACTCGAATTTGAGCCATATTAAACTGGTAATATTGTGATTTTATGCCTGGTTTTCCATACGTTAGTTTAAATAGAGAGTTATGGAATATAACCTTGGCATATTGGCACTAAAATATATAATAAAGACATTTCAAATCAAACTGAAATGTATTGAAATAAATTTTTCCCATACATTTTTGACAATGTGAGGTGTGCATGGCAAAAAACACTCACGGTGAAGGCATGTGATATAATATGAAAATATCAAAAGTTAACTAACCAATGATATTGAAGCATATAAATCGAATCATAACTATATGAAACTCGAATTTGAGCCATATTAAACTGGTAATATTGTGATTTTATGCCTGGTTTTCCATACGTTAGTTTAAATAGCAAGTTATGGAATATAACCTTGGCATATTGGCACTAAAATATATAATAAAGACATTTCAAATCAAACTGAAATGTATTGAAATGAATTTTTCCCATACATTTTTGACAATGTGAGGTGTGCATGGCAAAAAACACTCACGGTGAAGGCATGTGATATAATATGAAAATATCAAAAGTTAACTAACCAATGATATTGAAGCATATAAATCGAATCATAACTATATGAAACTCGAATTTGAGCCATATTAAACTGGTAATATTGTGATTTTATGCCTGGTTTTCCATACGTTAGTTTAAATAGAGAGTTATGGAATATAACCTTGGCATATTGGCACTAAAATATATAATAAAGACATATCAAATCAAACTGAAATGTATTGAAATGAATTTTTCCCATACATTTTTGACAATGTGAGGTGTGCATGGCAAAAAACACTCACGGTGAAGGCATGTGATATAATATGAAAATATCAAAAGTTAACTAACCAATGATATTGAAGCATATAAATCGAATCATAACTATATAAAACTCGAATTTGAGCCATATTAAACTGGTAATATTGTGATTTTATGCCTGGTTTTCCATACGTTAGTTTAAATAGAGAGTTATGGAATATAACCTTGGCATATTGGCACTAAAATATATAATAAAGACATTTCAAATCAAACTGAAATGTATTGAAATGAATTTTTCCCATACATTTTTGACAATGTGAGGTGTGCATGGCAAAAAACACTCACGGTGAAGGCATGTGATATAATATGAAAATATCAAAAGTTAACTAACCAATGATATTGAAGCATATAAATCGAATCATAACTATATGAAACTCGAATTTAAGCCATATTAAACTGGTAATATTGTGATTTTATGCCTGGTTTTCCATACGTTAGTTTAAATAGAAAGTTATGGAATATAACCTTGGCATATTGGCACTAAAATATATAATAAAGACATTTCAAATCAAACTGAAATGTATTGAAATGAATTTTTCCCATACATTTTTGACAATGTGAGGTGTGCATGGCAAAAAACACTCACGGTGAAGGCATGTGATATAATATGAAAATATCAAAAGTTAACTAACCAATGATATTGAAGCATATAAATCGAATCATAACTATATGAAACTCGAATTTGAGCCATATTAAACTGGTAATATTGTGATTTTATGCCTGGTTTTCCATACGTTAGTTTAAATAGAGAGTTATGGAATATAACCTTGGCATATTGGCACTAAAATATATAATAAAGACATTTCAAATCAAACTGAAATGTATTGAAATAAATTTTTCCCATACATTTTTGACAATGTGAGGTGTGCATGGCAAAAAACACTCACGGTGAAGGCATGTGATATAATATGAAAATATCAAAAGTTAACTAACCAACGATATTGAAGCATATAAATCGAATCATAACTATATGAAACTCGAATTTAAGCCATATTAAACTGGTAATATTGTGATTTTATGCCTGGTTTTTTCCATACGTTAGTTTAAATAGAAAAAATTTTCGAATATATATACATATATGAAGAATTCATATTAGCTATACTAACATGTTATGGAATATAACCTTGGCATATTGGCACTAAAATATATAATAAAGACATTTCAAATCAAACTGAAATGTATTGAAATGAATTTTTCCCATACATTTTTGACAATGTGAGGTGTGCATGGCAAAAAACACTCACGGTGAAGGCATGTGAAATGATATGAAAATATCAAAAGTTAACTAACCAATGATATTGAAACATATAAATCGAATCATAACTATATGAAACTCGAATTTGAGCCATATTAAACTGGTAATATTGTGATTTTATGCCTGGTTTTCCATACGTTAGTTTAAATAGAGAGTTATGGAATATAACCTTGGCATATTGGCACTAAAATATATAATAAAGACATTTCAAATCAAACTGAAATGTATTGAAATAAATTTTTCCCATACATTTTTGACAATGTGAGGTGTGCATGGCAAAAAACACTCACGGTGAAGGCATGTGATATAATATGAAAATATCAAAAGTTAACTAACCAATGATATTGAAGCATATAAATCGAATCATAACTATATGAAACTCGAATTTGAGCCATATTAAACTGGTAATATTGTGATTTTATACCTGGTTTTCCATACGTTAGTTTAAATAGCAAGTTATGGAATATAACCTTGGCATATTGGCACTAAAATATATAATAAAGACATTTCAAATCAAACTGAAATGTATTGAAATAAATTTTTCCCATACATTTTTGACAATGTGAGGTGTGCATGGCAAAAAACACTCACGGTGAAGGCATGTGATATAATATGAAAATATCAAAAGTTAACTAACCAATGATATTGAAGCATATAAATCGAATCATAACTATATGAAACTCGAATTTGAGCCATATTAAACTGGTAATATTATGATTTTATTCCTGGTTTTCCATACGTTAGTTTAAATAGAAAAAATTTTCGAATATATATACATATATGAAGAATCTATATTCTATACTAACATGTTATGGCATATTGGTGTTATTGTATTTTATTCCTGGTTTTCTATAGTTAGTTTAAATAGAAATAAATTTTTGAATTCAAAATTTTATATTCTATACTAGCATTACATAGAAATTATCCTCAACTGTTTGTTTCTTGTATAAATACAGGAAATTAAACAGATGATGAAGAGAAAAAAATAAGAAAAACAAAAATTTATAAGAAAAATTAAATTTTAAACAAAGGAAAAGAGGAGAAAATTTTTTCAATCATATATATTTATGATTAAAAAATAGAATTATGAAATTATTAATTTCAATTCAAAGAGAAAAATTATGTAATATATGAAATTATTACATTAAAAATGCATTTGAAAAAAAAGTAAAATGTTATTAAGAATGATAAATTATTTGAAAATTGGCAAATATTAAGAAGAAATATCGTTCTTATATTTTTATATAAAATATATAATATAGAGAACGAAAATTCTTTTTCATAAAAAACGGTTTTTGAATTTTTAATAAGAAAAGCTAAAGGGGGGTCGTCCCTTTACTTTTTATATACACCGTAATTTATGAAATTTTCAAATATGAAAAACAAAGAAAAATATATAAATAAAAATATTATTCTGGTTGATCCTGCCAGTAGTTATATGCTTGTCTCAAAGATTAAGCCATGCATGTCTAAGTACAAACAAATTAAAAGTGAAACCGCAAAAGGCTCATTATATCAGTTATGGTTCCATAGATCGTTAACAGTTACTTGGATAACTGTGGTAATTCTAGAGCTAATACATGCAATATAAACACGGACCTTATGGAACGTGTGCTTTTATTAGACTAAAACCAAGCGATCATTTGATCGTTAAATTGGTTGAACTCTAGATAACTTGCAGATCGTATGGTCCCGTACCGACGACAGATCTTTCAAATGTCTGCCCTATCAACTTTTGATGGTAGTATCTAGGACTACCATGGTTGCAACGGGTAACGGGGAATCAGGGTTCGATTCCGGAGAGGGAGCCTGAGAAACGGCTACCACATCTAAGGAAGGCAGCAGGCGCGTAAATTACCCACTCCCAGTTCGGGGAGGTAGTGACGAAAAATAACAATACAGGACTCATATCCGAGGCCCTGTAATTGGAATGAGTACACTTTAAATCCTTTAACAAGGACCTATTGGAGGGCAAGTCTGGTGCCAGCAGCCGCGGTAATTCCAGCTCCAATAGCGTATATTAAAGTTGTTGCGGTTAAAACGTTCGTAGTTGAATTTGTGCTTCATACGGGTAGTACAACTATATATTGTGGTATGTACATTACCTTATGTATGTAAGCGTATTACCGGTGGAGTTCTTATATATAATTAATACAATGTATTTTTTATATATTCCTCCTATTTAAACCTACTTCAGTGCTCTTCATCGAGTGTTGTTGTGGGCCGGTACAATTACTTTGAACAAATTAGAGTGCTTAAAGCAGGCTCCAAATGCCTGAATATTTTGTGCATGGAATAATGAAATAAGACCTCTGTTCTACTTTCATTGGTTTTTAGATCAAGAGGTAATGATTAATAGAAGCAGTTTGGGGGCATTAGTATTACGACGCGAGAGGTGAAATTCTTGGACCGTCGTAAGACTAACTTAAGCGAAAGCATTTGCCAAAGATGTTTTCATTAATCAAGAACGAAAGTTAGAGGTTCGAAGGCGATCAGATACCGCCCTAGTTCTAACCATAAACGATGCCAGCTAGCAATTGGGTGTAGCTACTACTATGGCTCTCTCAGTCGCTTCCCGGGAAACCAAAGCTTTTGGGCTCCGGGGGAAGTATGGTTGCAAAGCTGAAACTTAAAGGAATTGACGGAAGGGCACCACCAGGAGTGGAGCCTGCGGCTTAATTTGACTCAACACGGGAAAACTTACCAGGTCCGAACATAAGCGTGTAAGACAGATTGATAGCTCTTTCTCGAATCTATGGGTGGTGGTGCATGGCCGTTCTTAGTTCGTGGAGTGATTTGTCTGGTTAATTCCGATAACGAACGAGACTCAAATATATTAAATAGATGCTTTCAGGATTATGATGTTGAAACTTATATAGCCTTCTTTCATGCGTACATCTTGAATGTACAAGTGTTTGAATGTGTTTATATAAGTGGAGTCGTACCTGTTGGTTTGTCCCATTATAAGGACACTAGCTTCTTAAATGGACAAATTGCGTCTAGCAGTAACGAGATTGAGCAATAACAGGTCTGTGATGCCCTTAGATGTCCTGGGCTGCACGCGCGCTACAATGAAAGTATCAACGTGTATTTCCTAGACCGAGAGGTCCGGGTAAACCGCTGAACCACTTTCATGCTTGGGATTGTGAACTGAAACTGTTCACATGAACTTGGAATTCCCAGTAAGTGCGAGTTATTAACTCGCATTGATTAAGTCCCTGCCCTTTGTACATACCGCCCGTCGCTACTACCGATTGAATTATTTAGTGAGGTCTCCGGACGTGATCACTGTGACGCCTCGTGTGTCACGGTTGTTTCGCAAAAGTTGACCGAACTTGATTATTTAGAGGAAGTAAAAGTCGTAACAAGGTTTCCGTAGGTGAACCTGCGGAAGGATCATTATTGTGTTCCATATCCGTAAGAAAAACAAACAAACAAACAAACAAACAGACAAGCAAACAAACGAACAAAAAGAAAAAAAAAAAAAAAAAAAAAGAAAAAAAAAAAAAAAATTTATATAATTATTTTGAATCCATAATTCTTTTTATTCTTTTTCATTCAATTTGTGATCCATCAATTATATCATATTAAATATAATATATGATGGTACATTTTGTAATGTTTTTTCTTATTTTTTTCTTTTAAAAACCTTTAAACATGAAAATAAAAAGTTGTACTTATTATTCATTTGATTGAATGATAAGTTAATTTGTTCACAATAACAAAAGTGGTATATATTTATTATATTATTATATATACATAAAATGATTAAAAAAATACAAAATAATTGAATCATAATAAATACCACCACTGTATTATTGTTGAACTAAGACATTCGCAACTTAATAAAAATGTTTAGAGTTAAATATATTTGATATATATTATTGAAAGAAAATCAATTTATATATTATTAATATTATTTAATTTTACTCTTTCAATTAATATATGCAAAAAAAAATTGACATTTGTTATAAATAAAAATAAATAAAAAAATACTCTAAGCGGTGGATCACTTGGCTCATGGGTCGATGAAGAACGCAGCAAACTGTGCGTCATCGTGTGAACTGCAGGACACATGAACATCGACATTTTGAACGCATATCGCAGTCCATGCTGTTATGTACATTAAATTCAATTTTAAAGTACTGCTTGGACTACATATGGTTGAGGGTTGTAAGACTATGCTAAATAAGTTGCTTATTCTTTTATAAAAATAATTGAATTTAAGCAAATGTGTATATTATTGGATTTTAAATAATTCATAATATTAATAGCAAAAAAAATAAAGATATATAATGAATTTTATTTATTATATATTCTTTAAAAAAAAAATCCTCTCAAATAAAATGAAATGATGAAAATATTGAATCTAAGTATTCTTTACAAAAAATTTTCATATTATTTATATATATATATAAAATAATAATTTATATATGTAATTAAAAGGAGGAATGTCTAGCATAAAAATTAAATTTTTTATTCTAGGATTGCCTCATTTTACATTATTATTATTTTTATATATTTACAATATATAAAAGGAGAAAAGAAAAATAGAGATGAAAAGATGATATAATTTTTTTATTAAATTGTGAGAAGATAAAAAAAGAATATTAAAACAACCTCAACTCATATGGGATTACCCCCTGAATTTAAGCATATTAATGAGGGGAGGAAAAGAAACTAACAAGGATTTTCTTAGTAGCGGCGAGCGAAAAGAAAATAGTTCAGCACTAAGTCACTTTGTCTATATGTCAAATGTGAGATGCAGTGTATGGAATATCTTAATATCTAGTATGAGAAATTAACGATTTAAGTCCTTCTTAAATGAGGCCATTTACCCATAGAGGGTGCCAGGCCCGTATAACGTTAATGATTACTAGAAAGATATTTCCAAAGAGTCGTGTTGCTTGATAGTGCAGCACTAAGTGGGTGGTAAACTCCATCTAAAACTAAATATAACCATGAGACCGATAGTAAACAAGTACCGTGAGGGAAAGTTGAAAAGAACTCTGAATAGAGAGTTAAATAGTACGTGAAACTGCTTAGAGGTTAAGCCCGATGAACCTGAATATCCATTATGAAAAATTCATCATTAAATAATTAAAAAAATAATGTGCATTTTTTTCATATAAGGACATTGTAATCTATTAACATAATAAAGTATTTATCAAAAGATCATTGGTGATATTAAGTTTATTTAAATTAATTTGCTTTTTAAGCATATTAACATAAAATAAATACTAATGATTTGATAAAGTGTTGATAGATTTTATTATATATAATGCTAAAATTCATTTTTTGAATTTTACAAAAAATTTAATATCTATGATATTAATATTTATTTGTATGCATTTATATGATTAACAATGCGAAAGATTCAGGATACCTTCGGGACCCGTCTTGAAACACGGACCAAGGAGTCTAACATATGTGCAAGTCATTGAGTTATATTAAACTTAATGGCATAATTAACTTAACTTAAATATAATGGGATTAATTTTTAGTCTATTTTTTAATAAATAGTCAATTAATTCAATCCCGGGGCGTTCCATATAGTTATGTATAATGATAATTTATTATTATTTATACCTCTAACTGGAGCGTACCTTGAGCATATATGCTGTGACCCGAAAGATGGTGAACTATACTTGATCAGGTTGAAGTCAGGGGAAACCCTGATGGAAGACCGAAACAGTTCTGACGTGCAAATCGATTGTCAGAATTGAGTATAGGGGCGAAAGACCAATCGAACCATCTAGTAGCTGGTTCCCTCCGAAGTTTCCCTCAGGATAGCTGGTGCATTTAAAAATTATATAAAATAATCTTATCTGGTAAAGCGAATGATTAGAGGCCTTAGGGTCGAAACGATTTTAACCTATTCTCAAACTTTAAATGGGTAAGAACCTCACCTTTCTTGATATGAAGGTTGAGGTTATGATATAATGTGCCCAGTGGGCCACTTTTGGTAAGCAGAACTGGCGCTGTGGGATGAACCAAACGTAATGTTACGGTGCCTAAATTAACAACTCATGCAGATACCATGAAAGGCGTTGGTTGCTTAAAACAGCAGGACGGTGGACATGGAAGTCGTAATCCGCTAAGGAGTGTGTAACAACTCACCTGCCGAAGCAACTAGCCCTTAAAATGGATGGCGCTTAAGTTGTATACCTATACATTACCGCTAAAGTAGATGATTTATAAAACAATTTCGATTGATTTATAAATTTTGAAACTTTAGTGAGTAGGAGGGTACAATAGTGTGCTTAGAAGTGTTTGGCGTAAGCCTGCATGGAGCCGCTATTGGTACAGATCTTGGTGGTAGTAGCAAATAATCGAATGAGACCTTGGAGGACTGAAGTGGAGAAGGGTTTCGTGTGAACAGTGGTTGATCACGAGTTAGTCGGTCCTAAGTTCAAGGCGAAAGCCGAAAATTTTCAAGTTTTTAATAAAAAAAAATATTAATAAAAATATATTTAAAAATAATTAAAATACTTGAATTATTTTGAACGAAAGGGAATACGGTTCCAATTCCGTAACCTGTTGAGTATCCGTTTGTTATTAAAAATGGGCCTTGTGCTCATCCTGGCAACAGGAACGACCATAAAGAAGCCGTCGAGAGATATCGGAAGAGTTTTCTTTTCTGTTTTATAGTCGTACTACCATGGAAGTCTTTCGAAGAGAGATATGGTAGATGGACTAGAAGAGCATGACATTTACTGTTGTGTCGATATTTTCTCCTCGGACCTTGAAAATTTATGGTGGGGTCACGCAAACTTCTCAACAGGCCGTACCAATATCCGCAGCTGGTCTCCAAGGTGAAGAGTCTCTAGTCGATAGAATAATGTAGGTAAGGGAAGTCGGCAAATTAGATCCGTAACTTCGGGATAAGGATTGGCTCTGAAGATTGAGATAGTCGGGCTTGATTGGGAAGCAATACCATGGTTTATGTACTCGTTCTGGGTAAATAGAGAATTACGATTCTTGTTCCCCGGATAGTAGTTACGTAGCCAATTGTGGAACTTTCTTGCTAAAATTTTTAAGGAATTATATCATTCGATATATATTCCTTTTAAATTATAACGATTATCAATTAACAATCAATTCAGAACTGGCACGGACTTGGGGAATCCGACTGTCTAATTAAAACAAAGCATTGTGATGGCCCTAACGGGTGTTGACACAATGTGATTTCTGCCCAGTGCTCTGAATGTCAAAGTGAAGAAATTCAAGTAAGCGCGGGTAAACGGCGGGAGTAACTATGACTCTCTTAAGGTAGCCAAATGCCTCGTCATCTAATTAGTGACGCGCATGAATGGATTAACGAGATTCCTACTGTCCCTATCTACTCATTCTCAGTTTGACTGTTGAATAGTGCGGACGTGTCGTGTGCTAAGTGGTGATTAGCGATTTTTGCGATTTCTTTTGCGTTTATATTCGTGTGTGATAACCGGTGTATTACAGTTGTGCGAGTGACGCTAATATTGTTGTGGCTGTACCATAGCGGTACAGTGTTTACAATTTATTGCGCTAGTGAGTGCCGTTGTCCGAGTGACGCTACTTTGTAGTAGCTGTACAGTGTTTACGAATAATTGAAAGTGCCGTACGGTAGTGTTGTTGGACACTCCAGTGAGTGCCAATATACTCCGTGCTATAGACACAGAGTGCGTGTTTGTGAGTGCTGCTAGATACAGCGTTGGAAATTTTCCATTAAGTTGTTTACAACTTTTGCGGGCGTGCCGTTGTTTTTCGGCGTGGTGTGTTGTGCGTAGCTGTACCATAGCGGTGCATTGTTTACGAGCAATTGCTCAGGTGACTACGGTTTGTGCTGGTGACGCCACTGTTCGCGTGGCTGTACTTTGTGTACAAGTGTACCTTGTTGGTATATTGTGGGACGCTCAAGTGAGTGCCGCTATACCAAGGTGTTTACAATTTTTGTGTGCCGCTAATTTCTGGCGTGGTTTTTTTTTTTTTTTTTTTGGCGCGTGCCGTTACATTCGGTGTGGGTGTACAGTGCGGGCGTACACTAGGTCTGTCGTGCCGCTATATTGCCATATTTGGCAACAGTAAAAAGGGCGTCCCCTTTTGTGCGTGGGTTAAGTACTGCGCCAAGGTTGAATACTTTGTGCAGGTGCCGCGAACAGAGCGTGCTGCGTTTTGCCTGCGGTCGAGCTCGGCGTTAGCTCCACCTCGGTCGACCCGTCCTTGTTCGGGGAACAGTGTTCCGTCCGGCAAGGCATTGGTGGTGGCCTTTGCCAGACCTTTGGTTGGCGCTGTGGGCTACGCCCTCGCGCTTTGCTTTGGCTCGCCGATAGGTGCAGCCGCTGTGTGCGTACCTGTGCGGGGCTCATTCCTGCCGTGCAGTAGTTGCCGTCGCCCAAAAGGGACCCAGTTTTTGTTGTTGCTCGGGAGGCTTTTATACGGCGAACTCGGCAACCTTAGTGGTGGAGAGTTGGGCAATGCCCAAATCAGAAGGGTTGAGGAAGAGGGCGAACACCTCTCTTCCAAGCGGGTCGGCGGTGCCATCGTCGGCAATGGACGAGACGACGTCCGGAGAGGAGGAGGTGATCTTGCGGTCTCCTCCCCGTTCTAAGAAGAAGACCGCTGGAGGTGCAGCGGTTCCGGTGGAGAAGGTATCTTTAAAGGTACCTGAAAAGGTGAGTGGAAGCGAGGGTGGTTCCGAAAGCGGAAAGATTGGGAGTGGGCGCAAGGGGCGGAAGACGGGGGAAAAATTAGGTCCCGCAGGGAAGCGTTTGGAGGAAATCCGTGGGGAATTGGGTGCTTCCCTGAAAGGTTTGGGTGCGATCGGTGGGGATGCCGAACGCAAGAAAGTTGGGGTGCAGTTTATGGGGCGCTTCAAGTCCATTGTGACGGCCTTTAGTGGAGCCGTCATAGACATGGACGGCGTCCCGAAGAGTTTAGCTAAGGACCTCCTGGGATACTCCTTGGAGTTCGAGGAGCTTTTTGTGGAGATGGTGGCGGAGATCGCCCATCTTCGTGGGCGGTTAGAAGCCACAAAGACAAGTAGGGAGGAAGCACCTCGGAGGACGGCTGGAGCTGCGCTGGCTGGTGCAGCGATGATGCCGGCACCTCAGGCGCCTGCGCCTGTGTTGCCTGCGTTGCCGGTGCCCAAGCCAGTTGAGACCTGGTCGGTCGTAGTGAGGGGTAAAACCCCCACTACTTCCAAGGAGGTGATTAAGAAAGTGGTGAAGGAGGTAGGGCCTTCCATGGGGGTTAGGGTGCACGAGGTGCGCCCGTTGAAGGATGGAGGTGCGATTATTCGCACCCCATCCGTTGCCGAGAGGGATAACTTGGCAAAAAATGCCAAGTTTTCTGAAGTGGGGCTCGATGTGAGCATACGCCGGAAGCTGGGGCCTAGGGTTGTGGTCCAGGGGGTCCACACGGAGATCTCCCCTGAGGACTTCATGGGAGAGTTGTTCCGGTTGAACCTCAAGGAGTTCAGCCCTGGGTGCCGTGAGAAGGACGTGAGGATGATCAGCCGTCCTTGGAAGGTCAGCCCCGATGGGGTGACGAATGTTGTCCTTGAGGGAACGGACATGCTAATGTCCGCCCTCCTGGAAGCAGGTCGTTGCTACATAAAGTGGTTTTCCTTCCGGGTACGGCCAGACCAACTGACGCCCGGCTGCTTCCGATGCATGGGGTTTGACCACAGGGTGGCAGAATGCAGAGCCAAGAAGGATGTCTGCCGTAGGTGCGGGCAAGAAGGACACAGGAGTGCAGGTTGTGGCAATGCCCCGCATTGTCGCAACTGTGCATTTAAGGGCAAGCCAGCCGGACATCTGATGATGTCCACTGTCTGCCCGGTGTACTGTGCCATTGTTGCCCGTGCGAACGCTAGACATTGATGGTTGAACTATATCAACTGAACTGTCAGGGGTCATATGCCGTAATGTGTGAATTGGGGGCGTGTATGTCGGAGGGGGGCTGCGGCATTGCTTTGCTCCAGGAACCATACTCCACCAATGGGGTGGTGAGAGGCCTTCCTGGGGGCTTCAGGGTCTTTACGGACCTTGGAGTCAAGGCCGCAGTAGCTGTGTGTGAGCCAAGCTACTCTTGTGTAGTAGTTGACTCATCACAGTGGGGAGTATGTGTGTGTGTCGAGGGGGAATTCGGCAGAATGAATGTCGTCAGCTTGTACTGCAAGTCTGACGAGCCTCTAGAGCCCTACTTAAGATACATTGATGCGGTGCTACTACTTGAGAGTAGCATTCCTGCCATCGTGTGTCTTGACGCGAATGCTACCTCCCCGATGTGGTTCAGCAAGGTATCCAGGCATACTGCTGGATATCGGAGCCACACTCGGGGTGAGGTTATGAGCGAGTGGGTTGTGGCGAATAACCTTCTTGTAGCAAACGAACCAAGCGTATGGTATACGTTTGAGGGGCCTAGAGGTGTGAGTGACATTGACGTGACGCTCATGAATGACGCAGCAGCGGGTAGGTTCGAGTGTAAATGGAGTGTTAGGGGGGGTTGGGGAATTAGTGACCATAATTTAATACAAATTATGGTTACTCCCCGTACCCCGCAGCTAGAAGGGGGGAGTCCATTGAGGCGATGGCGTACCTCGTGTACCGACTGGAACCGATATGGACATACTGTTAGGGAAGCGGTATTGGATATACCGCTTAGGGAGTTTGAGGAATTGGGGGTTGACGAGCAAATTGCTCGTCTATATGAATGTGTCTGGGGTGTGAATGACTTATTGTTTAGGAAAGCTAGGGCTGTGAGAATGAAAGGTGTGAAATGGTGGACGAGTGAGTTAAATTCAAAGAGGAGGTCTGTCCGACGCTTGAGGCGTTTGTTTCAACGCGGCAGGCGGACCAATTCGGAGAATCTGTCTCAGCTCAAGTATCAATTTAGCGTAGGGATGAAAGAGTATAAGAAGATGCTTGTGAGAGTGAAGGAGGAAGAGTGGAGGAGATTTGTGGGGGATAATAGGGACGACCCTTGGGGACAGGTCTATAGGATCTGTCGGGGTCGTCGAAATGAGATGGCTAGCTCTCTTCGCGTAGGTGATACTGTATTATCGACGTGGAGAGAGTGTGCCAATGTTCTGTTAGGCGAGTTTTTTCCCAGGGCTGAGGTTCAGGTTCCTCCTGCACAAGAGGTGCCTGTCCCTCCAATAGAAGCTGAGGAGTTGGATTATGCATTTGGCCTGGTCAGGTCTAAAAGGTCTCCAGGTTTCGATGGTTTGAACGGAGAGATGTGCAAATGCTTGTGGAAGTTCATTCCGGAATATTTGGAGGCCATTTATGATAAATGCATATGGGAGGGATATTTTCCACGCGAGTGGAAAATTGCTAGGGTCGTTGCACTCTTGAAGTCGCCCGATAAGATCAGGAGCGATCCTCGATCTTATCGTGGTATCAGCCTCCTTCCAGTACTTGGAAAAGTGCTGGAAAGGGTTATGGTTGAGCGGCTTCAGGAGCTAACTCGGGGTGTTAGGTCGGATAGGCAGTATGGGTTTAGGAAAAGACGTGGTATAGAGGATGCGTGGTTGTATGTTCAGAGTGTAGTTAGGGAAAACGTCAATAAATATGTCCTTGGCATATTTATTGACTTTAAGGGGGCATTTGATCACTTGCGCTGGGATCGTGTGTTGCAGAGATTAGAGGAGCTTGGCTGTCCGGAAATTACTCTATGGCGGAGTTATTTTT
>NW_026562185.1:225000-235000 GCF_027943255.1 Anastrepha obliqua
GGCATATTGGCACTAAAATATATAATAAAGACATTTCAAATCAAACTGAAATGTATTGAAATTAATTTTTCCCATACATTTTTGACAATGTGAGGTGTGCATGGCAAAAAACACTCACGGTGAAGGCATGTGATATAATATGAAAATATCAAAAGTTAACTAACCAATGATATTGAAGCATATAAATCGAATCATAACTATATGAAACTCGAATTTGAGCCATATTAAACTGGTAATATTGTGATTTTATGCCTGGTTTTCCATACGTTAGTTTAAATAGAGAGTTATGGAATATAACCTTGGCATATTGGCACTAAAATATATAATAAAGACATTTCAAATCAAACTGAAATGTATTGAAATGAATTTTTCCCATACATTTTTGACAATGTGAGGTGTGCATGGCAAAAAACACTCACGGTGAAGGCATGTGATATAATATGAAAATATCAAAAGTTAACTAACCAATGATATTGAAGCATATAAATCGAATCATAACTATATGAAACTCGAATTTGAGCCATATTAAACTGGTAATATTGTGATTTTATGCCTGGTTTTCCATACGTTAGTTTAAATAGAGAGTTATGGAATATAACCTTGGCATATTGGCACTAAAATATATAATAAAGACATTTCAAATCAAACTGAAATGTATTGAAATGAATTTTTCCCATACATTTTTGACAATGTGAGGTGTGCATGGCAAAAAACACTCACGGTGAAGGCATGTGATATAATATGAAAATATCAAAAGTTAACTAACCAATGATATTGAAGCATATAAATCGAATCATAACTATATGAAACTCGAATTTAAGCCATATTAAACTGGTAATATTGTGATTTTATGCCTGGTTTTCCATACGTTAGTTTAAATAGAAAAAATTTTCGAATATATATACATATATGAAGAATCTATATTCTAATACTAACATGTTATGGAATATAACCTTGGCATATTGGCACTAAAATATATAATAAAGACATTTCAAATCAAACTGAAATGTATTGAAATGAATTTTTCCCATACATTTTTGACAATGTGAGGTGTGCATGGCAAAAAACACTCACGGTGAAGGCATGTGATATAATATGAAAATATCAAAAGTTAACTAACCAATGATATTGAAGCATATAAATCGAATCATAACTGTATGAAACTCGAATTTGAGCCATATTAAACTGGTAATATTGTGATTTTATGCCTGGTTTTCCATACGTTAGTTTAAATAGAGAGTTATGGAATATAACCTTGGCATATTGGCACTAAAATATATAATAAAGACATTTCAAATCAAACTGAAATGTATTGAAATAAATTTTTCCCATACATTTTTGACAATGTGAGGTGTGCATGGCAAAAAACACTCACGGTGAAGGCATGTGATATAATATGAAAATATCAAAAGTTAACTAACCAATGATATTGAAGCATATAAATCGAATCATAACTATATGAAACTCGAATTTGAGCCATATTAAACTGGTAATATTGTGATTTTATGCCTGGTTTTCCATACGTTAGTTTAAATAGCAAGTTATGGAATATAACCTTGGCATATTGGCACTAAAATATATAATAAAGACATTTCAAATCAAACTGAAATGTATTGAAATGAATTTTTCCCATACATTTTTGACAATGTGAGGTGTGCATGGCAAAAAACACTCACGGTGAAGGCATGTGATATAATATGAAAATATCAAAAGTTAACTAACCAATGATATTGAAGCATATAAATCGAATCATAACTATATGAAACTCGAATTTGAGCCATATTAAACTGGTAATATTGTGATTTTATGCCTGGTTTTCCATACGTTAGTTTAAATAGAGAGTTATGGAATATAACCTTGGCATATTGGCACTAAAATATATAATAAAGACATATCAAATCAAACTGAAATGTATTGAAATGAATTTTTCCCATACATTTTTGACAATGTGAGGTGTGCATGGCAAAAAACACTCACGGTGAAGGCATGTGATATAATATGAAAATATCAAAAGTTAACTAACCAATGATATTGAAGCATATAAATCGAATCATAACTATATAAAACTCGAATTTGAGCCATATTAAACTGGTAATATTGTGATTTTATGCCTGGTTTTCCATACGTTAGTTTAAATAGAGAGTTATGGAATATAACCTTGGCATATTGGCACTAAAATATATAATAAAGACATTTCAAATCAAACTGAAATGTATTGAAATGAATTTTTCCCATACATTTTTGACAATGTGAGGTGTGCATGGCAAAAAACACTCACGGTGAAGGCATGTGATATAATATGAAAATATCAAAAGTTAACTAACCAATGATATTGAAGCATATAAATCGAATCATAACTATATGAAACTCGAATTTAAGCCATATTAAACTGGTAATATTGTGATTTTATGCCTGGTTTTCCATACGTTAGTTTAAATAGAAAAAATTTTCGAATATATATACATATATGAAGAATCTATATTCTAATACTAACATGTTATGGAATATAACCTTGGCATATTGGCACTAAAATATATAATAAAGACATTTCAAATCAAACTGAAATGTATTGAAATGAATTTTTCCCATACATTTTTGACAATGTGAGGTGTGCATGGCAAAAAACACTCACGGTGAAGGCATGTGATATAATATGAAAATATCAAAAGTTAACTAACCAATGATATTGAAGCATATAAATCGAATCATAACTATATGAAACTCGAATTTGAGCCATATTAAACTGGTAATATTGTGATTTTATGCCTGGTTTTCCATACGTTAGTTTAAATAGAGAGTTATGGAATATAACCTTGGCATATTGGCACTAAAATATATAATAAAGACATTTCAAATCAAACTGAAATGTATTGAAATAAATTTTTCCCATACATTTTTGACAATGTGAGGTGTGCATGGCAAAAAACACTCACGGTGAAGGCATGTGATATAATATGAAAATATCAAAAGTTAACTAACCAACGATATTGAAGCATATAAATCGAATCATAACTATATGAAACTCGAATTTAAGCCATATTAAACTGGTAATATTGTGATTTTATGCCTGGTTTTTTCCATACGTTAGTTTAAATAGAAAAAATTTTCGAATATATATACATATATGAAGAATTCATATTAGCTATACTAACATGTTATGGAATATAACCTTGGCATATTGGCACTAAAATATATAATAAAGACATTTCAAATCAAACTGAAATGTATTGAAATGAATTTTTCCCATACATTTTTGACAATGTGAGGTGTGCATGGCAAAAAACACTCACGGTGAAGGCATGTGAAATGATATGAAAATATCAAAAGTTAACTAACCAATGATATTGAAACATATAAATCGAATCATAACTATATGAAACTCGAATTTGAGCCATATTAAACTGGTAATATTGTGATTTTATGCCTGGTTTTCCATACGTTAGTTTAAATAGAGAGTTATGGAATATAACCTTGGCATATTGGCACTAAAATATATAATAAAGACATTTCAAATCAAACTGAAATGTATTGAAATAAATTTTTCCCATACATTTTTGACAATGTGAGGTGTGCATGGCAAAAAACACTCACGGTGAAGGCATGTGATATAATATGAAAATATCAAAAGTTAACTAACCAATGATATTGAAGCATATAAATCGAATCATAACTATATGAAACTCGAATTTGAGCCATATTAAACTGGTAATATTGTGATTTTATACCTGGTTTTCCATACGTTAGTTTAAATAGCAAGTTATGGAATATAACCTTGGCATATTGGCACTAAAATATATAATAAAGACATTTCAAATCAAACTGAAATGTATTGAAATAAATTTTTCCCATACATTTTTGACAATGTGAGGTGTGCATGGCAAAAAACACTCACGGTGAAGGCATGTGATATAATATGAAAATATCAAAAGTTAACTAACCAATGATATTGAAGCATATAAATCGAATCATAACTATATGAAACTCGAATTTGAGCCATATTAAACTGGTAATATTATGATTTTATTCCTGGTTTTCCATACGTTAGTTTAAATAGAAAAAATTTTCGAATATATATACATATATGAAGAATCTATATTCTATACTAACATGTTATGGCATATTGGTGTTATTGTATTTTATTCCTGGTTTTCTATAGTTAGTTTAAATAGAAATAAATTTTTGAATTCAAAATTTTATATTCTATACTAGCATTACATAGAAATTATCCTCAACTGTTTGTTTCTTGTATAAATACAGGAAATTAAACAGATGATGAAGAGAAAAAAATAAGAAAAACAAAAATTTATAAGAAAAATTAAATTTTAAACAAAGGAAAAGAGGAGAAAATTTTTTCAATCATATATATTTATGATTAAAAAATAGAATTATGAAATTATTAATTTCAATTCAAAGAGAAAAATTATGTAATATATGAAATTATTACATTAAAAATGCATTTGAAAAAAAAGTAAAATGTTATTAAGAATGATAAATTATTTGAAAATTGGCAAATATTAAGAAGAAATATCGTTCTTATATTTTTATATAAAATATATAATATAGAGAACGAAAATTCTTTTTCATAAAAAACGGTTTTTGAATTTTTAATAAGAAAAGCTAAAGGGGGGTCGCCCCTTTACTTTTTATATACACCGTAATTTATGAAATTTTCAAATATGAAAAACAAAGAAAAATATATAAATAAAAATATTATTCTGGTTGATCCTGCCAGTAGTTATATGCTTGTCTCAAAGATTAAGCCATGCATGTCTAAGTACAAACAAATTAAAAGTGAAACCGCAAAAGGCTCATTATATCAGTTATGGTTCCATAGATCGTTAACAGTTACTTGGATAACTGTGGTAATTCTAGAGCTAATACATGCAATATAAACACGGACCTTATGGAACGTGTGCTTTTATTAGACTAAAACCAAGCGATCATTTGATCGTTAAATTGGTTGAACTCTAGATAACTTGCAGATCGTATGGTCCCGTACCGACGACAGATCTTTCAAATGTCTGCCCTATCAACTTTTGATGGTAGTATCTAGGACTACCATGGTTGCAACGGGTAACGGGGAATCAGGGTTCGATTCCGGAGAGGGAGCCTGAGAAACGGCTACCACATCTAAGGAAGGCAGCAGGCGCGTAAATTACCCACTCCCAGTTCGGGGAGGTAGTGACGAAAAATAACAATACAGGACTCATATCCGAGGCCCTGTAATTGGAATGAGTACACTTTAAATCCTTTAACAAGGACCTATTGGAGGGCAAGTCTGGTGCCAGCAGCCGCGGTAATTCCAGCTCCAATAGCGTATATTAAAGTTGTTGCGGTTAAAACGTTCGTAGTTGAATTTGTGCTTCATACGGGTAGTACAACTATATATTGTGGTATGTACATTACCTTATGTATGTAAGCGTATTACCGGTGGAGTTCTTATATATAATTAATACAATGTATTTTTTATATATTCCTCCTATTTAAACCTACTTCAGTGCTCTTCATCGAGTGTTGTTGTGGGCCGGTACAATTACTTTGAACAAATTAGAGTGCTTAAAGCAGGCTCCAAATGCCTGAATATTTTGTGCATGGAATAATGAAATAAGACCTCTGTTCTACTTTCATTGGTTTTTAGATCAAGAGGTAATGATTAATAGAAGCAGTTTGGGGGCATTAGTATTACGACGCGAGAGGTGAAATTCTTGGACCGTCGTAAGACTAACTTAAGCGAAAGCATTTGCCAAAGATGTTTTCATTAATCAAGAACGAAAGTTAGAGGTTCGAAGGCGATCAGATACCGCCCTAGTTCTAACCATAAACGATGCCAGCTAGCAATTGGGTGTAGCTACTACTATGGCTCTCTCAGTCGCTTCCCGGGAAACCAAAGCTTTTGGGCTCCGGGGGAAGTATGGTTGCAAAGCTGAAACTTAAAGGAATTGACGGAAGGGCACCACCAGGAGTGGAGCCTGCGGCTTAATTTGACTCAACACGGGAAAACTTACCAGGTCCGAACATAAGCGTGTAAGACAGATTGATAG
This sequence comes from Anastrepha obliqua, assembly GCF_027943255.1. NCBI lineage: Eukaryota > Metazoa > Arthropoda > Insecta > Diptera > Tephritidae > Anastrepha > Anastrepha obliqua. The sequence goes on from NW_026562185.1 coordinate 231,042, forward strand.
CTCTTTCTCGAATCTATGGGTGGTGGTGCATGGCCGTTCTTAGTTCGTGGAGTGATTTGTCTGGTTAATTCCGATAACGAACGAGACTCAAATATATTAAATAGATGCTTTCAGGATTATGATGTTGAAACTTATATAGCCTTCTTTCATGCGTACATCTTGAATGTACAAGTGTTTGAATGTGTTTATATAAGTGGAGTCGTACCTGTTGGTTTGTCCCATTATTAGGACACTAGCTTCTTAAATGGACAAATTGCGTCTAGCAGTAACGAGATTGAGCAATAACAGGTCTGTGATGCCCTTAGATGTCCTGGGCTGCACGCGCGCTACAATGAAAGTATCAACGTGTATTTCCTAGACCGAGAGGTCCGGGTAAACCGCTGAACCACTTTCATGCTTGGGATTGTGAACTGAAACTGTTCACATGAACTTGGAATTCCCAGTAAGTGCGAGTTATTAACTCGCATTGATTAAGTCCCTGCCCTTTGTACATACCGCCCGTCGCTACTACCGATTGAATTATTTAGTGAGGTCTCCGGACGTGATCACTGTGACGCCTCGTGTGTCACGGTTGTTTCGCAAAAGTTGACCGAACTTGATTATTTAGAGGAAGTAAAAGTCGTAACAAGGTTTCCGTAGGTGAACCTGCGGAAGGATCATTATTGTGTTCCATATCCGTAAGAAAAACAAACAAACAAACAAACAAACAGACAAGCAAACAAACGAACAAAAAGAAAAAAAAAAAAAAAAAAAAAAGAAAAAAAAAAAAAAAATTTATATAATTATTTTGAATCCATAATTCTTTTTATTCTTTTTCATTCAATTTGTGATCCATCAATTATATCATATTAAATATAATATATGATGGTACATTTTGTAATGTTTTTTCTTATTTTTTTCTTTTAAAAACCTTTAAACATGAAAATAAAAAGTTGTACTTATTATTCATTTGATTGAATGATAAGTTAATTTGTTCACAATAACAAAAGTGGTATATATTTATTATATTATTATATATACATAAAATGATTAAAAAAATACAAAATAATTGAATCATAATAAATACCACCACTGTATTATTGTTGAACTAAGACATTCGCAACTTAATAAAAATGTTTAGAGTTAAATATATTTGATATATATTATTGAAAGAAAATCAATTTATATATTATTAATATTATTTAATTTTACTCTTTCAATTAATATATGCAAAAAAAAATTGACATTTGTTATAAATAAAAATAAATAAAAAAATACTCTAAGCGGTGGATCACTTGGCTCATGGGTCGATGAAGAACGCAGCAAACTGTGCGTCATCGTGTGAACTGCAGGACACATGAACATCGACATTTTGAACGCATATCGCAGTCCATGCTGTTATGTACATTAAATTCAATTTTAAAGTACTGCTTGGACTACATATGGTTGAGGGTTGTAAGACTATGCTAAATAAGTTGCTTATTCTTTTATAAAAATAATTGAATTTAAGCAAATGTGTATATTATTGGATTTTAAATAATTCATAATATTAATAGCAAAAAAAATAAAGATATATAATGAATTTTATTTATTATATATTCTTTAAAAAAAAAATCCTCTCAAATAAAATGAAATGATGAAAATATTGAATCTAAGTATTCTTTACAAAAAATTTTCATATTATTTATATATATATATAAAATAATAATTTATATATGTAATTAAAAGGAGGAATGTCTAGCATAAAAATTAAATTTTTTATTCTAGGATTGCCTCATTTTACATTATTATTATTTTTATATATTTACAATATATAAAAGGAGAAAAGAAAAATAGAGATGAAAAGATGATATAATTTTTTTATTAAATTGTGAGAAGATAAAAAAAGAATATTAAAACAACCTCAACTCATATGGGATTACCCCCTGAATTTAAGCATATTAATGAGGGGAGGAAAAGAAACTAACAAGGATTTTCTTAGTAGCGGCGAGCGAAAAGAAAATAGTTCAGCACTAAGTCACTTTGTCTATATGTCAAATGTGAGATGCAGTGTATGGAATATCTTAATATCTAGTATGAGAAATTAACGATTTAAGTCCTTCTTAAATGAGGCCATTTACCCATAGAGGGTGCCAGGCCCGTATAACGTTAATGATTACTAGAAAGATATTTCCAAAGAGTCGTGTTGCTTGATAGTGCAGCACTAAGTGGGTGGTAAACTCCATCTAAAACTAAATATAACCATGAGACCGATAGTAAACAAGTACCGTGAGGGAAAGTTGAAAAGAACTCTGAATAGAGAGTTAAATAGTACGTGAAACTGCTTAGAGGTTAAGCCCGATGAACCTGAATATCCATTATGAAAAATTCATCATTAAATAATTAAAAAAATAATGTGCATTTTTTTCATATAAGGACATTGTAATCTATTAACATAATAAAGTATTTATCAAAAGATCATTGGTGATATTAAGTTTATTTAAATTAATTTGCTTTTTAAGCATATTAACATAAAATAAATACTAATGATTTGATAAAGTGTTGATAGATTTTATTATATATAATGCTAAAATTCATTTTTTGAATTTTACAAAAAATTTAATATCTATGATATTAATATTTATTTGTATGCATTTATATGATTAACAATGCGAAAGATTCAGGATACCTTCGGGACCCGTCTTGAAACACGGACCAAGGAGTCTAACATATGTGCAAGTCATTGAGTTATATTAAACTTAATGGCATAATTAACTTAACTTAAATATAATGGGATTAATTTTTAGTCTATTTTTTAATAAATAGTCAATTAATTCAATCCCGGGGCGTTCCATATAGTTATGTATAATGATAATTTATTATTATTTATACCTCTAACTGGAGCGTACCTTGAGCATATATGCTGTGACCCGAAAGATGGTGAACTATACTTGATCAGGTTGAAGTCAGGGGAAACCCTGATGGAAGACCGAAACAGTTCTGACGTGCAAATCGATTGTCAGAATTGAGTATAGGGGCGAAAGACCAATCGAACCATCTAGTAGCTGGTTCCCTCCGAAGTTTCCCTCAGGATAGCTGGTGCATTTAAAAATTATATAAAATAATCTTATCTGGTAAAGCGAATGATTAGAGGCCTTAGGGTCGAAACGATTTTAACCTATTCTCAAACTTTAAATGGGTAAGAACCTCACCTTTCTTGATATGAAGGTTGAGGTTATGATATAATGTGCCCAGTGGGCCACTTTTGGTAAGCAGAACTGGCGCTGTGGGATGAACCAAACGTAATGTTACGGTGCCTAAATTAACAACTCATGCAGATACCATGAAAGGCGTTGGTTGCTTAAAACAGCAGGACGGTGGACATGGAAGTCGTAATCCGCTAAGGAGTGTGTAACAACTCACCTGCCGAAGCAACTAGCCCTTAAAATGGATGGCGCTTAAGTTGTATACCTATACATTACCGCTAAAGTAGATGATTTATAAAACAATTTCGATTGATTTATAAATTTTGAAACTTTAGTGAGTAGGAGGGTACAATAGTGTGCTTAGAAGTGTTTGGCGTAAGCCTGCATGGAGCCGCTATTGGTACAGATCTTGGTGGTAGTAGCAAATAATCGAATGAGACCTTGGAGGACTGAAGTGGAGAAGGGTTTCGTGTGAACAGTGGTTGATCACGAGTTAGTCGGTCCTAAGTTCAAGGCGAAAGCCGAAAATTTTCAAGTTTTTAATAAAAAAAAATATTAATAAAAATATATTTAAAAATAATTAAAATACTTGAATTATTTTGAACGAAAGGGAATACGGTTCCAATTCCGTAACCTGTTGAGTATCCGTTTGTTATTAAAAATGGGCCTTGTGCTCATCCTGGCAACAGGAACGACCATAAAGAAGCCGTCGAGAGATATCGGAAGAGTTTTCTTTTCTGTTTTATAGTCGTACTACCATGGAAGTCTTTCGAAGAGAGATATGGTAGATGGACT
>NW_026562185.1:240000-242500 GCF_027943255.1 Anastrepha obliqua
TTTGAGCCATATTAAACTGGTAATATTGTGATTTTATGCCTGGTTTTCCATACGTTAGTTTAAATAGCAAGTTATGGAATATAACCTTGGCATATTGGCACTAAAATATATAATAAAGACATTTCAAATCAAACTGAAATGTATTGAAATGAATTTTTCCCATACATTTTTGACAATGTGAGGTGTGCATGGCAAAAAACACTCACGGTGAAGGCATGTGATATAATATGAAAATATCAAAAGTTAACTAACCAATGATATTGAAGCATATAAATCGAATCATAACTATATGAAACTCGAATTTGAGCCATATTAAACTGGTAATATTGTGATTTTATGCCTGGTTTTCCATACGTTAGTTTAAATAGAGAGTTATGGAATATAACCTTGGCATATTGGCACTAAAATATATAATAAAGACATATCAAATCAAACTGAAATGTATTGAAATGAATTTTTCCCATACATTTTTGACAATGTGAGGTGTGCATGGCAAAAAACACTCACGGTGAAGGCATGTGATATAATATGAAAATATCAAAAGTTAACTAACCAATGATATTGAAGCATATAAATCGAATCATAACTATATAAAACTCGAATTTGAGCCATATTAAACTGGTAATATTGTGATTTTATGCCTGGTTTTCCATACGTTAGTTTAAATAGAGAGTTATGGAATATAACCTTGGCATATTGGCACTAAAATATATAATAAAGACATTTCAAATCAAACTGAAATGTATTGAAATGAATTTTTCCCATACATTTTTGACAATGTGAGGTGTGCATGGCAAAAAACACTCACGGTGAAGGCATGTGATATAATATGAAAATATCAAAAGTTAACTAACCAATGATATTGAAGCATATAAATCGAATCATAACTATATGAAACTCGAATTTAAGCCATATTAAACTGGTAATATTGTGATTTTATGCCTGGTTTTCCATACGTTAGTTTAAATAGAAAAAATTTTCGAATATATATACATATATGAAGAATCTATATTCTAATACTAACATGTTATGGAATATAACCTTGGCATATTGGCACTAAAATATATAATAAAGACATTTCAAATCAAACTGAAATGTATTGAAATGAATTTTTCCCATACATTTTTGACAATGTGAGGTGTGCATGGCAAAAAACACTCACGGTGAAGGCATGTGATATAATATGAAAATATCAAAAGTTAACTAACCAATGATATTGAAGCATATAAATCGAATCATAACTATATGAAACTCGAATTTGAGCCATATTAAACTGGTAATATTGTGATTTTATGCCTGGTTTTCCATACGTTAGTTTAAATAGAGAGTTATGGAATATAACCTTGGCATATTGGCACTAAAATATATAATAAAGACATTTCAAATCAAACTGAAATGTATTGAAATAAATTTTTCCCATACATTTTTGACAATGTGAGGTGTGCATGGCAAAAAACACTCACGGTGAAGGCATGTGATATAATATGAAAATATCAAAAGTTAACTAACCAACGATATTGAAGCATATAAATCGAATCATAACTATATGAAACTCGAATTTAAGCCATATTAAACTGGTAATATTGTGATTTTATGCCTGGTTTTTTCCATACGTTAGTTTAAATAGAAAAAATTTTCGAATATATATACATATATGAAGAATTCATATTAGCTATACTAACATGTTATGGAATATAACCTTGGCATATTGGCACTAAAATATATAATAAAGACATTTCAAATCAAACTGAAATGTATTGAAATGAATTTTTCCCATACATTTTTGACAATGTGAGGTGTGCATGGCAAAAAACACTCACGGTGAAGGCATGTGAAATGATATGAAAATATCAAAAGTTAACTAACCAATGATATTGAAACATATAAATCGAATCATAACTATATGAAACTCGAATTTGAGCCATATTAAACTGGTAATATTGTGATTTTATGCCTGGTTTTCCATACGTTAGTTTAAATAGAGAGTTATGGAATATAACCTTGGCATATTGGCACTAAAATATATAATAAAGACATTTCAAATCAAACTGAAATGTATTGAAATAAATTTTTCCCATACATTTTTGACAATGTGAGGTGTGCATGGCAAAAAACACTCACGGTGAAGGCATGTGATATAATATGAAAATATCAAAAGTTAACTAACCAATGATATTGAAGCATATAAATCGAATCATAACTATATGAAACTCGAATTTGAGCCATATTAAACTGGTAATATTGTGATTTTATACCTGGTTTTCCATACGTTAGTTTAAATAGCAAGTTATGGAATATAACCTTGGCATATTGGCACTAAAATATATAATAAAGACATTTCAAATCAAACTGAAATGTATTGAAATAAATTTTTCCCATACATTTTTGACAATGTGAGGTGTGCATGGCAAAAAACACTCACGGTGAAGGCATGTGATATAATATGAAAATATCAAAAGTTAACTAACCAATGATATTGAAGCATATAAATCGAATCATA
>NW_026562185.1:245000-247500 GCF_027943255.1 Anastrepha obliqua
CTTGGAATTCCCAGTAAGTGCGAGTTATTAACTCGCATTGATTAAGTCCCTGCCCTTTGTACATACCGCCCGTCGCTACTACCGATTGAATTATTTAGTGAGGTCTCCGGACGTGATCACTGTGACGCCTCGTGTGTCACGGTTGTTTCGCAAAAGTTGACCGAACTTGATTATTTAGAGGAAGTAAAAGTCGTAACAAGGTTTCCGTAGGTGAACCTGCGGAAGGATCATTATTGTGTTCCATATCCGTAAGAAAAACAAACAAACAAACAAACAAACAGACAAGCAAACAAACGAACAAAAAGAAAAAAAAAAAAAAAAAAAAAAGAAAAAAAAAAAAAAAATTTATATAATTATTTTGAATCCATAATTCTTTTTATTCTTTTTCATTCAATTTGTGATCCATCAATTATATCATATTAAATATAATATATGATGGTACATTTTGTAATGTTTTTTCTTATTTTTTTCTTTTAAAAACCTTTAAACATGAAAATAAAAAGTTGTACTTATTATTCATTTGATTGAATGATAAGTTAATTTGTTCACAATAACAAAAGTGGTATATATTTATTATATTATTATATATACATAAAATGATTAAAAAAATACAAAATAATTGAATCATAATAAATACCACCACTGTATTATTGTTGAACTAAGACATTCGCAACTTAATAAAAATGTTTAGAGTTAAATATATTTGATATATATTATTGAAAGAAAATCAATTTATATATTATTAATATTATTTAATTTTACTCTTTCAATTAATATATGCAAAAAAAAATTGACATTTGTTATAAATAAAAATAAATAAAAAAATACTCTAAGCGGTGGATCACTTGGCTCATGGGTCGATGAAGAACGCAGCAAACTGTGCGTCATCGTGTGAACTGCAGGACACATGAACATCGACATTTTGAACGCATATCGCAGTCCATGCTGTTATGTACATTAAATTCAATTTTAAAGTACTGCTTGGACTACATATGGTTGAGGGTTGTAAGACTATGCTAAATAAGTTGCTTATTCTTTTATAAAAATAATTGAATTTAAGCAAATGTGTATATTATTGGATTTTAAATAATTCATAATATTAATAGCAAAAAAAATAAAGATATATAATGAATTTTATTTATTATATATTCTTTAAAAAAAAAATCCTCTCAAATAAAATGAAATGATGAAAATATTGAATCTAAGTATTCTTTACAAAAAATTTTCATATTATTTATATATATATATAAAATAATAATTTATATATGTAATTAAAAGGAGGAATGTCTAGCATAAAAATTAAATTTTTTATTCTAGGATTGCCTCATTTTACATTATTATTATTTTTATATATTTACAATATATAAAAGGAGAAAAGAAAAATAGAGATGAAAAGATGATATAATTTTTTTATTAAATTGTGAGAAGATAAAAAAAGAATATTAAAACAACCTCAACTCATATGGGATTACCCCCTGAATTTAAGCATATTAATGAGGGGAGGAAAAGAAACTAACAAGGATTTTCTTAGTAGCGGCGAGCGAAAAGAAAATAGTTCAGCACTAAGTCACTTTGTCTATATGTCAAATGTGAGATGCAGTGTATGGAATATCTTAATATCTAGTATGAGAAATTAACGATTTAAGTCCTTCTTAAATGAGGCCATTTACCCATAGAGGGTGCCAGGCCCGTATAACGTTAATGATTACTAGAAAGATATTTCCAAAGAGTCGTGTTGCTTGATAGTGCAGCACTAAGTGGGTGGTAAACTCCATCTAAAACTAAATATAACCATGAGACCGATAGTAAACAAGTACCGTGAGGGAAAGTTGAAAAGAACTCTGAATAGAGAGTTAAATAGTACGTGAAACTGCTTAGAGGTTAAGCCCGATGAACCTGAATATCCATTATGAAAAATTCATCATTAAATAATTAAAAAAATAATGTGCATTTTTTTCATATAAGGACATTGTAATCTATTAACATAATAAAGTATTTATCAAAAGATCATTGGTGATATTAAGTTTATTTAAATTAATTTGCTTTTTAAGCATATTAACATAAAATAAATACTAATGATTTGATAAAGTGTTGATAGATTTTATTATATATAATGCTAAAATTCATTTTTTGAATTTTACAAAAAATTTAATATCTATGATATTAATATTTATTTGTATGCATTTATATGATTAACAATGCGAAAGATTCAGGATACCTTCGGGACCCGTCTTGAAACACGGACCAAGGAGTCTAACATATGTGCAAGTCATTGAGTTATATTAAACTTAATGGCATAATTAACTTAACTTAAATATAATGGGATTAATTTTTAGTCTATTTTTTAATAAATAGTCAATTAATTCAATCCCGGGGCGTTCCATATAGTTATGTATAATGATAATTTATTATTATTTATACCTCTAACTGGAGCGTACCTTGAGCATATATGCTGTGACCCGAAAGATGGTGAACTATACTTGATCAGGTTGAAGTCAGG
>NW_026562185.1:252500-260000 GCF_027943255.1 Anastrepha obliqua
CCATATTAAACTGGTAATATTGTGATTTTATGCCTGGTTTTCCATACGTTAGTTTAAATAGAGAGTTATGGAATATAACCTTGGCATATTGGCACTAAAATATGTAATAAAGACATTTCAAATCAAACTGAAATGTATTGAAATGAATTTTTCCCATACATTTTTGACAATGTGAGGTGTGCATGGCAAAAAACACTCACGGTGAAGGCATGTGAAATAATATGAAAATATCAAAAGTTAACTAACCAATGATATTGAAGCATATAAATCGAATCATAACTATATGAAACTCGAATTTAAGCCATATTAAACTGGTAATATTGTGATTTTATGCCTGGTTTTCCATACGTTAGTTTAAATAGAAAAAATTTTCGAATATATATACATATATGAAGAATCTATATTCTAATACTAACATGTTATGGAATATAACCTTGGCATATTGGCACTAAAATATATAATAAAGACATTTCAAATCAAACTGAAATGTATTGAAATGAATTTTTCCCATACATTTTTGACAATGTGAGGTGTGCATGGCAAAAAACACTCACGGTGAAGGCATGTGAAATAATATGAAAATATCAAAAGTTAACTAACCAATGATATTGAAGCATATAAATCGAATCATAACTATATGAAACTCGAATTTAAGCCATATTAAACTGGTAATATTGTGATTTTATGCCTGGTTTTCCATACGTTAGTTTAAATAGAGAGTTATGGAATATAACCTTGGCATATTGGCACTAAAATATATAATAAAGACATTTCAAATCAAACTGAAATGTATTGAAATGAATTTTTCCCATACATTTTTGACAATGTGAGGTGTGCATGGCAAAAAACACTCACGGTGAAGGCATGTGATATAATATGAAAATATCAAAAGTTAACTAACCAATGATATTGAAGCATATAAATCGAATCATAACTATATGAAACTCGAATTTGAGCCATATTAAACTGGTAATATTGTGATTTTATGCCTGGTTTTCCATACGTTAATTTAAATAGAAAAAAATTCTCGAATATATATACATATATGAAGAATCTATATTCTATACTAACATTTTATGGAATATAACCTTGGCATATTGCCATTAAAATATATAATAAAGACATTTCAAATCAAACTGAAATGTATTGAAATGAATTTTTCCCATACATTTTTGACAATGTGAGGTGTGCATGGCAAAAAACACTCACGGTGAAGGCATGTGAAATAATATGAAAATATCAAAAGTTAACTAACCAATGATATTGAAGCATATAAATCGAATCATAACTATATGAAACTCGAATTTAAGCCATATTAAACTGGTAATATTGTGATTTTATGCCTGGTTTTCCATACGTTAGTTTAAATAGAAAAAATTTTCGAATATATATACATATATGAAGAATCTATATTCTAATACTAACATGTTATGGAATATAACCTTGGCATATTGCCATTAAAATATATAATAAAGACATTTCAAATCAAACTGAAATGTATTGAAATGAATTTTTCCCATACATTTTTGACAATGTGAGGTGTGCATGGCAAAAAACACTCACGGTGAAGGCATGTGAAATAATATGAAAATATCAAAAGTTAACTAACCAATGATATTGAAGCATATAAATCGAATCATAACTATATGAAACTCGAATTTAAGCCATATTAAACTGGTAATATTGTGATTTTATGCCTGGTTTTCCATACGTTAGTTTAAATAGAAAAAATTTTCGAATATATATACATATATGAAGAATCTATATTCTAATACTAACATGTTATGGAATATAACCTTGGCATATTGGCACTAAAATATATAATAAAGACATTTCAAATCAAACTGAAATGTATTGAAATGAATTTTTCCCATACATTTTTGACAATGTGAGGTGTGCATGGCAAAAAACACTCACGGTGAAGGCATGTGAAATAATATGAAAATATCAAAAGTTAACTAACCAATGATATTGAAGCATATAAATCGAATCATAACTATATGAAACTCGAATTTAAGCCATATTAAACTGGTAATATTGTGATTTTATGCCTGGTTTTCCATACGTTAGTTTAAATAGAAAAAATTTTCGAATATATATACATATATGAAGAATCTATATTCTAATACTAACATGTTATGGAATATAACCTTGGCATATTGGCACTAAAATATATAATAAAGACATTTCAAATCAAACTGAAATGTATTGAAATGAATTTTTCCCATACATTTTTGACAATGTGAGGTGTGCATGGCAAAAAACACTCACGGTGAAGGCATGTGATATAATATGAAAATATCAAAAGTTAACTAACCAATGATATTGAAACATATAAATCGAATCATAACTATATGAAACTCGAATTTGAGCCATATTAAACTGGTAATATTGTGATTTTATGCCTGGTTTTCCATACGTTAGTTTAAATAGAAAAAAATTCTCGAATATATATACATATATGAAGAATCTATATTCTATACTAACATTTTATGGAATATAACCTTGGCATATTGCCATTAAAATATATAATAAAGACATTTCAAATCAAACTGAAATGTATTGAAATGAATTTTTCCCATACATTTTTGACAATGTGAGGTGTGCATGGCAAAAAACACTCACGGTGAAGGCATGTGATATAATATGAAAATATCAAAAGTTAACTAACCAATGATATTGAAGCATATAAATCGAATCATAACTATATGAAACTCGAATTTGAGCCATATTAAACTGGTAATATTATGATTTTATTCCTGGTTTTCCATACGTTAGTTTAAATAGAAAAAATTTTCGAATATATATACATATATGAAGAATCTATATTCTATACTAACATGTTATGGCATATTGGTGTTATTGTATTTTATTCCTGGTTTTCTATAGTTAGTTTAAATAGAAATAAATTTTTGAATTCAAAATTTTATATTCTATACTAGCATTACATAGAAATTATCCTCAACTGTTTGTTTCTTGTATAAATACAGGAAATTAAACAGATGATGAAGAGAAAAAAATAAGAAAAACAAAAATTTATAAGAAAAATTAAATTTTAAACAAAGGAAAAGAGGAGAAAATTTTTTCAATCATATATATTTATGATTAAAAAATAGAATTATGAAATTATTAATTTCAATTCAAAGAGAAAAATTATGTAATATATGAAATTATTACATTAAAAATGCATTTGAAAAAAAAGTAAAATGTTATTAAGAATGATAAATTATTTGAAAATTGGCAAATATTAAGAAGAAATATCGTTCTTATATTTTTATATAAAATATATAATATAGAGAACGAAAATTCTTTTTCATAAAAAACGGTTTTTGAATTTTGATAAGAAAAGCTAAAGGGGGGTCGCCCCTTTACTTTTTATATACACCGTAATTTATGAAATTTTCAAATATGAAAAACAAAGAAAAATATATAAATAAAAATATTATTCTGGTTGATCCTGCCAGTAGTTATATGCTTGTCTCAAAGATTAAGCCATGCATGTCTAAGTACAAACAAATTAAAAGTGAAACCGCAAAAGGCTCATTATATCAGTTATGGTTCCATAGATCGTTAACAGTTACTTGGATAACTGTGGTAATTCTAGAGCTAATACATGCAATATAAACACGGACCTTATGGAACGTGTGCTTTTATTAGACTAAAACCAAGCGATCATTTGATCGTTAAATTGGTTGAACTCTAGATAACTTGCAGATCGTATGGTCCCGTACCGACGACAGATCTTTCAAATGTCTGCCCTATCAACTTTTGATGGTAGTATCTAGGACTACCATGGTTGCAACGGGTAACGGGGAATCAGGGTTCGATTCCGGAGAGGGAGCCTGAGAAACGGCTACCACATCTAAGGAAGGCAGCAGGCGCGTAAATTACCCACTCCCAGTTCGGGGAGGTAGTGACGAAAAATAACAATACAGGACTCATATCCGAGGCCCTGTAATTGGAATGAGTACACTTTAAATCCTTTAACAAGGACCTATTGGAGGGCAAGTCTGGTGCCAGCAGCCGCGGTAATTCCAGCTCCAATAGCGTATATTAAAGTTGTTGCGGTTAAAACGTTCGTAGTTGAATTTGTGCTTCATACGGGTAGTACAACTATATATTGTGGTATGTACATTACCTTATGTATGTAAGCGTATTACCGGTGGAGTTCTTATATATAATTAATACAATGTATTTTTTATATATTCCTCCTATTTAAACCTACTTCAGTGCTCTTCATCGAGTGTTGTTGTGGGCCGGTACAATTACTTTGAACAAATTAGAGTGCTTAAAGCAGGCTCCAAATGCCTGAATATTTTGTGCATGGAATAATGAAATAAGACCTCTGTTCTACTTTCATTGGTTTTTAGATCAAGAGGTAATGATTAATAGAAGCAGTTTGGGGGCATTAGTATTACGACGCGAGAGGTGAAATTCTTGGACCGTCGTAAGACTAACTTAAGCGAAAGCATTTGCCAAAGATGTTTTCATTAATCAAGAACGAAAGTTAGAGGTTCGAAGGCGATCAGATACCGCCCTAGTTCTAACCATAAACGATGCCAGCTAGCAATTGGGTGTAGCTACTACTATGGCTCTCTCAGTCGCTTCCCGGGAAACCAAAGCTTTTGGGCTCCGGGGGAAGTATGGTTGCAAAGCTGAAACTTAAAGGAATTGACGGAAGGGCACCACCAGGAGTGGAGCCTGCGGCTTAATTTGACTCAACACGGGAAAACTTACCAGGTCCGAACATAAGCGTGTAAGACAGATTGATAGCTCTTTCTCGAATCTATGGGTGGTGGTGCATGGCCGTTCTTAGTTCGTGGAGTGATTTGTCTGGTTAATTCCGATAACGAACGAGACTCAAATATATTAAATAGATGCTTTCAGGATTATGATGTTGAAACTTATATAGCCTTCTTTCATGCGTACATCTTGAATGTACAAGTGTTTGAATGTGTTTATATAAGTGGAGTCGTACCTGTTGGTTTGTCCCATTATAAGGACACTAGCTTCTTAAATGGACAAATTGCGTCTAGCAGTAACGAGATTGAGCAATAACAGGTCTGTGATGCCCTTAGATGTCCTGGGCTGCACGCGCGCTACAATGAAAGTATCAACGTGTATTTCCTAGACCGAGAGGTCCGGGTAAACCGCTGAACCACTTTCATGCTTGGGATTGTGAACTGAAACTGTTCACATGAACTTGGAATTCCCAGTAAGTGCGAGTTATTAACTCGCATTGATTAAGTCCCTGCCCTTTGTACATACCGCCCGTCGCTACTACCGATTGAATTATTTAGTGAGGTCTCCGGACGTGATCACTGTGACGCCTCGTGTGTCACGGTTGTTTCGCAAAAGTTGACCGAACTTGATTATTTAGAGGAAGTAAAAGTCGTAACAAGGTTTCCGTAGGTGAACCTGCGGAAGGATCATTATTGTGTTCCATATCCGTAAGAAAAACAAACAAACAAACAAACAAACAGACAAGCAAACAAACGAACAAAAAGAAAAAAAAAAAAAAAAAAAAAAAGAAAAAAAAAAAAATTTATATAATTATTTTGAATCCATAATTCTTTTTATTCTTTTTCATTCAATTTGTGATCCATCAATTATATCATATTAAATATAATATATGATGGTACATTTTGTAATGTTTTTTCTTATTTTTTTCTTTTAAAAACCTTTAAACATGAAAATAAAAAGTTGTACTTATTATTCATTTGATTGAATGATAAGTTAATTTGTTCACAATAACAAAAGTGGTATATATTTATTATATTATTATATATACATAAAATGATTAAAAAAATACAAAATAATTGAATCATAATAAATACCACCACTGTATTATTGTTGAACTAAGACATTCGCAACTTAATAAAAATGTTTAGAGTTAAATATATTTGATATATATTATTGAAAGAAAATCAATTTATATATTATTAATATTATTTAATTTTACTCTTTCAATTAATATATGCAAAAAAAAATTGACATTTGTTATAAATAAAAATAAATAAAAAAATACTCTAAGCGGTGGATCACTTGGCTCATGGGTCGATGAAGAACGCAGCAAACTGTGCGTCATCGTGTGAACTGCAGGACACATGAACATCGACATTTTGAACGCATATCGCAGTCCATGCTGTTATGTACATTAAATTCAATTTTAAAGTACTGCTTGGACTACATATGGTTGAGGGTTGTAAGACTATGCTAAATAAGTTGCTTATTCTTTTATAAAAATAATTGAATTTAAGCAAATGTGTATATTATTGGATTTTAAATAATTCATAATATTAATAGCAAAAAAAATAAAGATATATAATGAATTTTATTTATTATATATTCTTTAAAAAAAAAATCCTCTCAAATAAAATGAAATGATGAAAATATTGAATCTAAGTATTCTTTACAAAAAATTTTCATATTATTTATATATATATATAAAATAATAATTTATATATGTAATTAAAAGGAGGAATGTCTAGCATAAAAATTAAATTTTTTATTCTAGGATTGC
Source organism: Anastrepha obliqua (assembly GCF_027943255.1). Classification (NCBI taxonomy): domain Eukaryota; kingdom Metazoa; phylum Arthropoda; class Insecta; order Diptera; family Tephritidae; genus Anastrepha; species Anastrepha obliqua. Next base: position 259,024 of record NW_026562185.1, read on the forward strand.
CTCATTTTACATTATTATTATTTTTATATATTTACAATATATAAAAGGAGAAAAGAAAAATAGAGATGAAAAGATGATATAATTTTTTTATTAAATTGTGAGAAGATAAAAAAAGAATATTAAAACAACCTCAACTCATATGGGATTACCCCCTGAATTTAAGCATATTAATGAGGGGAGGAAAAGAAACTAACAAGGATTTTCTTAGTAGCGGCGAGCGAAAAGAAAATAGTTCAGCACTAAGTCACTTTGTCTATATGTCAAATGTGAGATGCAGTGTATGGAATATCTTAATATCTAGTATGAGAAATTAACGATTTAAGTCCTTCTTAAATGAGGCCATTTACCCATAGAGGGTGCCAGGCCCGTATAACGTTAATGATTACTAGAAAGATATTTCCAAAGAGTCGTGTTGCTTGATAGTGCAGCACTAAGTGGGTGGTAAACTCCATCTAAAACTAAATATAACCATGAGACCGATAGTAAACAAGTACCGTGAGGGAAAGTTGAAAAGAACTCTGAATAGAGAGTTAAATAGTACGTGAAACTGCTTAGAGGTTAAGCCCGATGAACCTGAATATCCATTATGAAAAATTCATCATTAAATAATTAAAAAAATAATGTGCATTTTTTTCATATAAGGACATTGTAATCTATTAACATAATAAAGTATTTATCAAAAGATCATTGGTGATATTAAGTTTATTTAAATTAATTTGCTTTTTAAGCATATTAACATAAAATAAATACTAATGATTTGATAAAGTGTTGATAGATTTTATTATATATAATGCTAAAATTCATTTTTTGAATTTTACAAAAAATTTAATATCTATGATATTAATATTTATTTGTATGCATTTATATGATTAACAATGCGAAAGATTCAGGATACCTTCGGGACCCGTCTTGAAACACGGACCAAGGAGTCTAACATATGTGCAAGTCATTGAGTTATATTAAACTTAATGGCATAA
>NW_026562185.1:265000-280000 GCF_027943255.1 Anastrepha obliqua
ATATAATAAAGACATTTCAAATCAAACTGAAATGTATTGAAATGAATTTTTCCCATACATTTTTGACAATGTGAGGTGTGCATGGCAAAAAACACTCACGGTGAAGGCATGTGATATAATATGAAAATATCAAAAGTTAACTAACCAATGATATTGAAGCATATAAATCGAATCATAACTATATGAAACTCGAATTTGAGCCATATTAAACTGGTAATATTGTGATTTTATGCCTGGTTTTCCATACGTTAGTTTAAATAGAGAGTTATGGAATATAACCTTGGCATATTGGCACTAAAATATGTAATAAAGACATTTCAAATCAAACTGAAATGTATTGAAATGAATTTTTCCCATACATTTTTGACAATGTGAGGTGTGCATGGCAAAAAACACTCACGGTGAAGGCATGTGAAATAATATGAAAATATCAAAAGTTAACTAACCAATGATATTGAAGCATATAAATCGAATCATAACTATATGAAACTCGAATTTAAGCCATATTAAACTGGTAATATTGTGATTTTATGCCTGGTTTTCCATACGTTAGTTTAAATAGAAAAAATTTTCGAATATATATACATATATGAAGAATCTATATTCTAATACTAACATGTTATGGAATATAACCTTGGCATATTGGCACTAAAATATATAATAAAGACATTTCAAATCAAACTGAAATGTATTGAAATGAATTTTTCCCATACATTTTTGACAATGTGAGGTGTGCATGGCAAAAAACACTCACGGTGAAGGCATGTGAAATAATATGAAAATATCAAAAGTTAACTAACCAATGATATTGAAGCATATAAATCGAATCATAACTATATGAAACTCGAATTTAAGCCATATTAAACTGGTAATATTGTGATTTTATGCCTGGTTTTCCATACGTTAGTTTAAATAGAGAGTTATGGAATATAACCTTGGCATATTGGCACTAAAATATATAATAAAGACATTTCAAATCAAACTGAAATGTATTGAAATGAATTTTTCCCATACATTTTTGACAATGTGAGGTGTGCATGGCAAAAAACACTCACGGTGAAGGCATGTGATATAATATGAAAATATCAAAAGTTAACTAACCAATGATATTGAAGCATATAAATCGAATCATAACTATATGAAACTCGAATTTGAGCCATATTAAACTGGTAATATTGTGATTTTATGCCTGGTTTTCCATACGTTAATTTAAATAGAAAAAAATTCTCGAATATATATACATATATGAAGAATCTATATTCTATACTAACATTTTATGGAATATAACCTTGGCATATTGCCATTAAAATATATAATAAAGACATTTCAAATCAAACTGAAATGTATTGAAATGAATTTTTCCCATACATTTTTGACAATGTGAGGTGTGCATGGCAAAAAACACTCACGGTGAAGGCATGTGAAATAATATGAAAATATCAAAAGTTAACTAACCAATGATATTGAAGCATATAAATCGAATCATAACTATATGAAACTCGAATTTAAGCCATATTAAACTGGTAATATTGTGATTTTATGCCTGGTTTTCCATACGTTAGTTTAAATAGAAAAAATTTTCGAATATATATACATATATGAAGAATCTATATTCTAATACTAACATGTTATGGAATATAACCTTGGCATATTGCCATTAAAATATATAATAAAGACATTTCAAATCAAACTGAAATGTATTGAAATGAATTTTTCCCATACATTTTTGACAATGTGAGGTGTGCATGGCAAAAAACACTCACGGTGAAGGCATGTGAAATAATATGAAAATATCAAAAGTTAACTAACCAATGATATTGAAGCATATAAATCGAATCATAACTATATGAAACTCGAATTTAAGCCATATTAAACTGGTAATATTGTGATTTTATGCCTGGTTTTCCATACGTTAGTTTAAATAGAAAAAATTTTCGAATATATATACATATATGAAGAATCTATATTCTAATACTAACATGTTATGGAATATAACCTTGGCATATTGGCACTAAAATATATAATAAAGACATTTCAAATCAAACTGAAATGTATTGAAATGAATTTTTCCCATACATTTTTGACAATGTGAGGTGTGCATGGCAAAAAACACTCACGGTGAAGGCATGTGAAATAATATGAAAATATCAAAAGTTAACTAACCAATGATATTGAAGCATATAAATCGAATCATAACTATATGAAACTCGAATTTAAGCCATATTAAACTGGTAATATTGTGATTTTATGCCTGGTTTTCCATACGTTAGTTTAAATAGAAAAAATTTTCGAATATATATACATATATGAAGAATCTATATTCTAATACTAACATGTTATGGAATATAACCTTGGCATATTGGCACTAAAATATATAATAAAGACATTTCAAATCAAACTGAAATGTATTGAAATGAATTTTTCCCATACATTTTTGACAATGTGAGGTGTGCATGGCAAAAAACACTCACGGTGAAGGCATGTGATATAATATGAAAATATCAAAAGTTAACTAACCAATGATATTGAAACATATAAATCGAATCATAACTATATGAAACTCGAATTTGAGCCATATTAAACTGGTAATATTGTGATTTTATGCCTGGTTTTCCATACGTTAGTTTAAATAGAAAAAAATTCTCGAATATATATACATATATGAAGAATCTATATTCTATACTAACATTTTATGGAATATAACCTTGGCATATTGCCATTAAAATATATAATAAAGACATTTCAAATCAAACTGAAATGTATTGAAATGAATTTTTCCCATACATTTTTGACAATGTGAGGTGTGCATGGCAAAAAACACTCACGGTGAAGGCATGTGATATAATATGAAAATATCAAAAGTTAACTAACCAATGATATTGAAGCATATAAATCGAATCATAACTATATGAAACTCGAATTTGAGCCATATTAAACTGGTAATATTATGATTTTATTCCTGGTTTTCCATACGTTAGTTTAAATAGAAAAAATTTTCGAATATATATACATATATGAAGAATCTATATTCTATACTAACATGTTATGGCATATTGGTGTTATTGTATTTTATTCCTGGTTTTCTATAGTTAGTTTAAATAGAAATAAATTTTTGAATTCAAAATTTTATATTCTATACTAGCATTACATAGAAATTATCCTCAACTGTTTGTTTCTTGTATAAATACAGGAAATTAAACAGATGATGAAGAGAAAAAAATAAGAAAAACAAAAATTTATAAGAAAAATTAAATTTTAAACAAAGGAAAAGAGGAGAAAATTTTTTCAATCATATATATTTATGATTAAAAAATAGAATTATGAAATTATTAATTTCAATTCAAAGAGAAAAATTATGTAATATATGAAATTATTACATTAAAAATGCATTTGAAAAAAAAGTAAAATGTTATTAAGAATGATAAATTATTTGAAAATTGGCAAATATTAAGAAGAAATATCGTTCTTATATTTTTATATAAAATATATAATATAGAGAACGAAAATTCTTTTTCATAAAAAACGGTTTTTGAATTTTGATAAGAAAAGCTAAAGGGGGGTCGCCCCTTTACTTTTTATATACACCGTAATTTATGAAATTTTCAAATATGAAAAACAAAGAAAAATATATAAATAAAAATATTATTCTGGTTGATCCTGCCAGTAGTTATATGCTTGTCTCAAAGATTAAGCCATGCATGTCTAAGTACAAACAAATTAAAAGTGAAACCGCAAAAGGCTCATTATATCAGTTATGGTTCCATAGATCGTTAACAGTTACTTGGATAACTGTGGTAATTCTAGAGCTAATACATGCAATATAAACACGGACCTTATGGAACGTGTGCTTTTATTAGACTAAAACCAAGCGATCATTTGATCGTTAAATTGGTTGAACTCTAGATAACTTGCAGATCGTATGGTCCCGTACCGACGACAGATCTTTCAAATGTCTGCCCTATCAACTTTTGATGGTAGTATCTAGGACTACCATGGTTGCAACGGGTAACGGGGAATCAGGGTTCGATTCCGGAGAGGGAGCCTGAGAAACGGCTACCACATCTAAGGAAGGCAGCAGGCGCGTAAATTACCCACTCCCAGTTCGGGGAGGTAGTGACGAAAAATAACAATACAGGACTCATATCCGAGGCCCTGTAATTGGAATGAGTACACTTTAAATCCTTTAACAAGGACCTATTGGAGGGCAAGTCTGGTGCCAGCAGCCGCGGTAATTCCAGCTCCAATAGCGTATATTAAAGTTGTTGCGGTTAAAACGTTCGTAGTTGAATTTGTGCTTCATACGGGTAGTACAACTATATATTGTGGTATGTACATTACCTTATGTATGTAAGCGTATTACCGGTGGAGTTCTTATATATAATTAATACAATGTATTTTTTATATATTCCTCCTATTTAAACCTACTTCAGTGCTCTTCATCGAGTGTTGTTGTGGGCCGGTACAATTACTTTGAACAAATTAGAGTGCTTAAAGCAGGCTCCAAATGCCTGAATATTTTGTGCATGGAATAATGAAATAAGACCTCTGTTCTACTTTCATTGGTTTTTAGATCAAGAGGTAATGATTAATAGAAGCAGTTTGGGGGCATTAGTATTACGACGCGAGAGGTGAAATTCTTGGACCGTCGTAAGACTAACTTAAGCGAAAGCATTTGCCAAAGATGTTTTCATTAATCAAGAACGAAAGTTAGAGGTTCGAAGGCGATCAGATACCGCCCTAGTTCTAACCATAAACGATGCCAGCTAGCAATTGGGTGTAGCTACTACTATGGCTCTCTCAGTCGCTTCCCGGGAAACCAAAGCTTTTGGGCTCCGGGGGAAGTATGGTTGCAAAGCTGAAACTTAAAGGAATTGACGGAAGGGCACCACCAGGAGTGGAGCCTGCGGCTTAATTTGACTCAACACGGGAAAACTTACCAGGTCCGAACATAAGCGTGTAAGACAGATTGATAGCTCTTTCTCGAATCTATGGGTGGTGGTGCATGGCCGTTCTTAGTTCGTGGAGTGATTTGTCTGGTTAATTCCGATAACGAACGAGACTCAAATATATTAAATAGATGCTTTCAGGATTATGATGTTGAAACTTATATAGCCTTCTTTCATGCGTACATCTTGAATGTACAAGTGTTTGAATGTGTTTATATAAGTGGAGTCGTACCTGTTGGTTTGTCCCATTATAAGGACACTAGCTTCTTAAATGGACAAATTGCGTCTAGCAGTAACGAGATTGAGCAATAACAGGTCTGTGATGCCCTTAGATGTCCTGGGCTGCACGCGCGCTACAATGAAAGTATCAACGTGTATTTCCTAGACCGAGAGGTCCGGGTAAACCGCTGAACCACTTTCATGCTTGGGATTGTGAACTGAAACTGTTCACATGAACTTGGAATTCCCAGTAAGTGCGAGTTATTAACTCGCATTGATTAAGTCCCTGCCCTTTGTACATACCGCCCGTCGCTACTACCGATTGAATTATTTAGTGAGGTCTCCGGACGTGATCACTGTGACGCCTCGTGTGTCACGGTTGTTTCGCAAAAGTTGACCGAACTTGATTATTTAGAGGAAGTAAAAGTCGTAACAAGGTTTCCGTAGGTGAACCTGCGGAAGGATCATTATTGTGTTCCATATCCGTAAGAAAAACAAACAAACAAACAAACAAACAGACAAGCAAACAAACGAACAAAAAGAAAAAAAAAAAAAAAAAAAAAAAGAAAAAAAAAAAAATTTATATAATTATTTTGAATCCATAATTCTTTTTATTCTTTTTCATTCAATTTGTGATCCATCAATTATATCATATTAAATATAATATATGATGGTACATTTTGTAATGTTTTTTCTTATTTTTTTCTTTTAAAAACCTTTAAACATGAAAATAAAAAGTTGTACTTATTATTCATTTGATTGAATGATAAGTTAATTTGTTCACAATAACAAAAGTGGTATATATTTATTATATTATTATATATACATAAAATGATTAAAAAAATACAAAATAATTGAATCATAATAAATACCACCACTGTATTATTGTTGAACTAAGACATTCGCAACTTAATAAAAATGTTTAGAGTTAAATATATTTGATATATATTATTGAAAGAAAATCAATTTATATATTATTAATATTATTTAATTTTACTCTTTCAATTAATATATGCAAAAAAAAATTGACATTTGTTATAAATAAAAATAAATAAAAAAATACTCTAAGCGGTGGATCACTTGGCTCATGGGTCGATGAAGAACGCAGCAAACTGTGCGTCATCGTGTGAACTGCAGGACACATGAACATCGACATTTTGAACGCATATCGCAGTCCATGCTGTTATGTACATTAAATTCAATTTTAAAGTACTGCTTGGACTACATATGGTTGAGGGTTGTAAGACTATGCTAAATAAGTTGCTTATTCTTTTATAAAAATAATTGAATTTAAGCAAATGTGTATATTATTGGATTTTAAATAATTCATAATATTAATAGCAAAAAAAATAAAGATATATAATGAATTTTATTTATTATATATTCTTTAAAAAAAAAATCCTCTCAAATAAAATGAAATGATGAAAATATTGAATCTAAGTATTCTTTACAAAAAATTTTCATATTATTTATATATATATATAAAATAATAATTTATATATGTAATTAAAAGGAGGAATGTCTAGCATAAAAATTAAATTTTTTATTCTAGGATTGCCTCATTTTACATTATTATTATTTTTATATATTTACAATATATAAAAGGAGAAAAGAAAAATAGAGATGAAAAGATGATATAATTTTTTTATTAAATTGTGAGAAGATAAAAAAAGAATATTAAAACAACCTCAACTCATATGGGATTACCCCCTGAATTTAAGCATATTAATGAGGGGAGGAAAAGAAACTAACAAGGATTTTCTTAGTAGCGGCGAGCGAAAAGAAAATAGTTCAGCACTAAGTCACTTTGTCTATATGTCAAATGTGAGATGCAGTGTATGGAATATCTTAATATCTAGTATGAGAAATTAACGATTTAAGTCCTTCTTAAATGAGGCCATTTACCCATAGAGGGTGCCAGGCCCGTATAACGTTAATGATTACTAGAAAGATATTTCCAAAGAGTCGTGTTGCTTGATAGTGCAGCACTAAGTGGGTGGTAAACTCCATCTAAAACTAAATATAACCATGAGACCGATAGTAAACAAGTACCGTGAGGGAAAGTTGAAAAGAACTCTGAATAGAGAGTTAAATAGTACGTGAAACTGCTTAGAGGTTAAGCCCGATGAACCTGAATATCCATTATGAAAAATTCATCATTAAATAATTAAAAAAATAATGTGCATTTTTTTCATATAAGGACATTGTAATCTATTAACATAATAAAGTATTTATCAAAAGATCATTGGTGATATTAAGTTTATTTAAATTAATTTGCTTTTTAAGCATATTAACATAAAATAAATACTAATGATTTGATAAAGTGTTGATAGATTTTATTATATATAATGCTAAAATTCATTTTTTGAATTTTACAAAAAATTTAATATCTATGATATTAATATTTATTTGTATGCATTTATATGATTAACAATGCGAAAGATTCAGGATACCTTCGGGACCCGTCTTGAAACACGGACCAAGGAGTCTAACATATGTGCAAGTCATTGAGTTATATTAAACTTAATGGCATAATTAACTTAACTTAAATATAATGGGATTAATTTTTAGTCTATTTTTTAATAAATAGTCAATTAATTCAATCCCGGGGCGTTCCATATAGTTATGTATAATGATAATTTATTATTATTTATACCTCTAACTGGAGCGTACCTTGAGCATATATGCTGTGACCCGAAAGATGGTGAACTATACTTGATCAGGTTGAAGTCAGGGGAAACCCTGATGGAAGACCGAAACAGTTCTGACGTGCAAATCGATTGTCAGAATTGAGTATAGGGGCGAAAGACCAATCGAACCATCTAGTAGCTGGTTCCCTCCGAAGTTTCCCTCAGGATAGCTGGTGCATTTAAAAATTATATAAAATAATCTTATCTGGTAAAGCGAATGATTAGAGGCCTTAGGGTCGAAACGATTTTAACCTATTCTCAAACTTTAAATGGGTAAGAACCTCACCTTTCTTGATATGAAGGTTGAGGTTATGATATAATGTGCCCAGTGGGCCACTTTTGGTAAGCAGAACTGGCGCTGTGGGATGAACCAAACGTAATGTTACGGTGCCTAAATTAACAACTCATGCAGATACCATGAAAGGCGTTGGTTGCTTAAAACAGCAGGACGGTGGACATGGAAGTCGTAATCCGCTAAGGAGTGTGTAACAACTCACCTGCCGAAGCAACTAGCCCTTAAAATGGATGGCGCTTAAGTTGTATACCTATACATTACCGCTAAAGTAGATGATTTATAAAACAATTTCGATTGATTTATAAATTTTGAAACTTTAGTGAGTAGGAGGGTACAATAGTGTGCTTAGAAGTGTTTGGCGTAAGCCTGCATGGAGCCGCTATTGGTACAGATCTTGGTGGTAGTAGCAAATAATCGAATGAGACCTTGGAGGACTGAAGTGGAGAAGGGTTTCGTGTGAACAGTGGTTGATCACGAGTTAGTCGGTCCTAAGTTCAAGGCGAAAGCCGAAAATTTTCAAGTTTTTAATAAAAAAAAATATTAATAAAAATATATTTAAAAATAATTAAAATACTTGAATTATTTTGAACGAAAGGGAATACGGTTCCAATTCCGTAACCTGTTGAGTATCCGTTTGTTATTAAAAATGGGCCTTGTGCTCATCCTGGCAACAGGAACGACCATAAAGAAGCCGTCGAGAGATATCGGAAGAGTTTTCTTTTCTGTTTTATAGTCGTACTACCATGGAAGTCTTTCGAAGAGAGATATGGTAGATGGACTAGAAGAGCATGACATTTACTGTTGTGTCGATATTTTCTCCTCGGACCTTGAAAATTTATGGTGGGGTCACGCAAACTTCTCAACAGGCCGTACCAATATCCGCAGCTGGTCTCCAAGGTGAAGAGTCTCTAGTCGATAGAATAATGTAGGTAAGGGAAGTCGGCAAATTAGATCCGTAACTTCGGGATAAGGATTGGCTCTGAAGATTGAGATAGTCGGGCTTGATTGGGAAGCAATACCATGGTTTATGTACTCGTTCTGGGTAAATAGAGAATTACGATTCTTGTTCCCCGGATAGTAGTTACGTAGCCAATTGTGGAACTTTCTTGCTAAAATTTTTAAGGAATTATATCATTCGATATATATTCCTTTTAAATTATAACGATTATCAATTAACAATCAATTCAGAACTGGCACGGACTTGGGGAATCCGACTGTCTAATTAAAACAAAGCATTGTGATGGCCCTAACGGGTGTTGACACAATGTGATTTCTGCCCAGTGCTCTGAATGTCAAAGTGAAGAAATTCAAGTAAGCGCGGGTAAACGGCGGGAGTAACTATGACTCTCTTAAGGTAGCCAAATGCCTCGTCATCTAATTAGTGACGCGCATGAATGGATTAACGAGATTCCTACTGTCCCTATCTACTCATTCTCAGTTTGACTGTTGAATAGTGCGGACGTGTCGTGTGCTAAGTGGTGATTAGCGATTTTTGCGATTTCTTTTGCGTTTATATTCGTGTGTGATAACCGGTGTATTACAGTTGTGCGAGTGACGCTAATATTGTTGTGGCTGTACCATAGCGGTACAGTGTTTACAATTAATTGTGATTGAAAGTGCCGTTGTGCGAGTGACGCTACTTTGTAGTAGCTGTACACTGTTTACGAGTGATTAAGTGCCGTACGGTAGTTTTGTTGGACACTCCAGTGAGTGCCAATATACTCCGTGCTATAGACACATTGTGCGTGCGTGTGAGTGCCGCTAGATACAGCGTTGGAAATTTTCCATTAAGTTGTTTACAACTTTTGCGGGCGTGCCGTTGTTTTTTTTTTTTCGGCGTGGTGTGTTGTGCGTAGCTGTACCATAGCGGTGCATTGTTTACGAGCAATTGCTCAGGTGACTACGGTTTGTGCTGGTGACGCCACTGTTCGCGTGGCTGTACTTTGTGTACAAGTGTACCTTGTTGGTATATTGTGGGACGCTCAAGTGAGTGCCGCTATACCAAGGTGTTTACAATTTTTGTGTGCCGCTAATTTCTGGCGTGGTCTTTTGGCGCGTGCCGTTACATTCGGTGTGGGTGTACAGTGCGGGCGTACACTAGGTCTGTCGTGCCGCTATATTGCCATATTTGGCAACAGTAAAAAGGGCGTCCCCTTTTGTGCGTGGGTTAAGTACTGCGCCAAGGTTGAATACTTTGTGCAGGTGCCGCGAACAGAGCGTGCTGCGTTTTGCCTGCGGTCGGGCTCGGCGTTAGCTCCACCTTGGTCGACCCGTCCTTGTTCGGGGAACAGTGTTCCGTCCGGCAAGGCATTGGTGGTGGCCTTTGCCAGACCTTTGGTTGGCACTGTGGGCTACGCCCTCGCGCTTTGCTTTGGCTCGCCGATAGGTGCAGCCGCTGTGTGCGTACCTGTGCGGGGCTCATTCCTGCCGTGCAGTAGTTGCCGTCGCCCAAAAGGGACCCAGTTTTTGTTGTTGCTCGGGAGGCCTTTATACGGCGAACTCGGCAACCTTAGTGGTGAAGAGTTGGGCAATGCCCAAATCAGAAGGGTTGAGGAAGAGGGCGAATACCCCTCTTCCAAGCGGTTCGGCGGTGCCATCGTCGGCAATGGACGAGACGACGTCCGGAGAGGAGGAGGTGATTTTGCGGTCGCCTCCCCGTACCAAGAAGAAGACCGCTGGAGGTGCAGCGGTTCCGGTGGAGAAGGTATCTCTAAAGGTACCTGAAAAGGTGAGTGGAAGCGAGGGTGGTTCCGAAAGTGGAAAGACTGGGGGTGGGCGCAAGGGGCGGAAGACGGGGGAAAAATTAGGTCCCGCAGGGAAGCGTTTGGAGGAAATCCGTGGGGAATTGGGTGCTTCCCTGAAAGGTTTGGGTGCGATCGGTGGGGATGCCGAACGCAAGAAAGTTGGGGCGCAGTTTATGGGGCGCTTCAAGTCCATTGTGACGGCCTTTAGTGGAGCCGTCATAGACATGGACGGCGTCCCGAAGAGTTTAGCTAAGGACCTCCTGGGATACTCCTTGGAGTTCGAGGAGCTTTTTGTGGAGATGGTGGCGGAGATCGCCCATCTTCGTGGGCGGTTAGAAGCCACAAAGACAAGTAGGGAGGAAGCACCTCGGAGGACGGCTGGAGCTGCGCTGGCTGGTGCAGCGATGATGCCGGCACCTCAGGCGCCTGCGCCTGTGTTGCCTGCGTTGCCGGTGCCCAAGCCAGTTGAGACCTGGTCGGTCGTAGTGAGGGGTAAAACCCCCACTACTTCCAAGGAGGTGATTAAGAAAGTGGTGAAGGAGGTAGGGCCTTCCATGGGGGTTAGGGTGCACGAGGTGCGCCCGTTGAAGGATGGAGGTGCGATTATTCGCACCCCATCCGTTGCCGAGAGGGATAACTTGGCAAAAAATGCCAAGTTTTCCGAAGTGGGGCTCGATGTGAGCATACGTCGGAAGCTGGGGCCTAGGGTTGTGGTCCAGGGGGTCCACACGGAGATCTCCCCTGAGGACTTCATGGGAGAGTTGTTCCGGTTGAACCTCAAGGAGTTCAGCCCTGGGTGCCGTGAGAAGGACGTGAGGATGATCAGCCGTCCTTGGAAGGTCAGCCCCGATGGGGTGACGAATGTTGTCCTTGAGGGAACGGACATGCTAATGTCCGCCCTCCTGGAAGCAGGTCGTTGCTACATAAAGTGGTTTTCCTTCCGGGTACGGCCAGACCAACTGACGCCCGGCTGCTTCCGATGCATGGGGTTTGACCACAGGGTGGCAGAATGCAGAGCCAAGAAGGATGTCTGCCGTAGGTGCGGGCAAGAAGGACACAGGAGTGCAGGTTGTGGCAATGCCCCGCATTGTCGCAACTGTGCATTTAAGGGCAAGCCAGCCGGACATCTGATGATGTCCACTGTCTGCCCGGTGTACTGTGCCATTGTTGCCCGTGCGAACGCTAGACATTGATGGTTGAACTATATCAACTGAACTGTCAGGGGTCATATGCCGTGATGTGTGAATTGGGGGCGTGTATGTCGGAGGGGGGCTGCGGCATTGCTTTGCTCCAGGAACCATACTCCACCAATGGGGTGGTGAGAGGCCTTCCTGGGGGCTTCAGGGTCTTTACGGACCTTGGAGTCAAGGCCGCAGTAGCTGTGTGTGAGCCAAGCTACTCTTGTGTAGTAGTTGACTCATCACAGTGGGGAGTATGTGTGTGTGTCGAGGGGGAATTCGGCAGAATGAATGTCGTCAGCTTGTACTGCAAGTCTGACGAGCCTCTAGAGCCCTACTTAAGATACATTGATGCGGTGCTACTACTTGAGAGTAGCATTCCTGCCATCGTGTGTCTTGACGCGAATGCTACCTCCCCGATGTGGTTCAGCAAGGTATCCAGGCATACTGCTGGATATCGGAGCCACACTCGGGGTGAGGTTATGAGCGAGTGGGTTGTGGCGAATAACCTTCTTGTAGCAAACGAACCAAGCGTATGGTATACGTTTGAGGGGCCTAGAGGTGTGAGTGACATTGACGTGACGCTCATGAATGACGCAGCAGCGGGTAGGTTCGAGTGTAAATGGAGTGTTAGGGGGGGTTGGGGAATTAGTGACCATAATTTAATACAAATTATGGTTACTCCCCGTACCCCGCAGCTAGAAGGGGGGAGTCCATTGAGGCGATGGCGTACCTCGTGTACCGACTGGAACCGATATGGACATACTGTTAGGGAAGCGGTATTGGATATACCGCTTAGGGAGTTTGAGGAATTGGGGGTTGACGAGCAAATTGCTCGTCTATATGAATGTGTCTGGGGTGTGAATGACTTATTGTTTAGGAAAGCTAGGGCTGTGAGAATGAAAGGTGTGAAATGGTGGACGAGTGAGTTAAATTCAAAGAGGAGGTCTGTCCGACGCTTGAGGCGTTTGTTTCAACGCGGCAGGCGGACCAATTCGGAGAATCTGTCTCAGCTCAAGTATCAATTTAGCGTAGGGATGAAAGAGTATAAGAAGATGCTTGTGAGAGTGAAGGAGGAAGAGTGGAGGAGATTTGTGGGGGAAAATAGGGACGACCCTTGGGGACAGGTCTATAGGATCTGTCGGGGTCGTCGAAATGAGATGGCTAGCTCTCTTCGCGTAGGTGATACTGTATTATCGACGTGGAGAGAGTGTGCCAATGTTCTGTTAGGCGAGTTTTTTCCCAGGGCTGAGGTTCAGGTTCCTCCTGCACAAGAGGTGCCTGTCCCTCCAATAGAAGCTGAGGAGTTGGATTATGCATTTGGCCTGGTCAGGTCTAAAAGGTCTCCAGGTTTCGATGGTTTGAACGGAGAGATGTGCAAATGCTTGTGGAAGTTCATTCCGGAATATTTGGAGGCCATTTATGATAAATGCATATGGGAGGGATATTTTCCACGCGAGTGGAAAATTGCTAGGGTCGTTGCACTCTTGAAGTCGCCCGATAAGATCAGGAGCGATCCTCGATCTTATCGTGGTATCAGCCTCCTTCCAGTACTTGGAAAAGTGCTGGAAAGGGTTATGGTTGAGCGGCTTCAGGAGCTAACTCGGGGTGTTAGGTCGGATAGGCAGTATGGGTTTAGGAAAAGACGTGGTATAGAGGATGCGTGGTTGTATGTTCAGAGTGTAGTTAGGGAAAACGTCAATAAATATGTCCTTGGCATATTTATTGACTTTAAGGGGGCATTTGATCACTTGCGCTGGGATCGTGTGTTGCAGAGATTAGAGGAGCTTGGCTGTCCGGAAATTACTCTATGGCGGAGTTATTTTTCGGACAGAAAAGCATCCATGGTAGGAGTGGGCGGGAGTGTGGAGATTGGGGTGGAGCGAGGCTGTCCGCAGGGATCCGTCTGTGGTCCCTTCATTTGGAACCTCATGATGGACTCCCTGCTTCGGCAGTTAGAGCCACTCTGTAAACACTGTGCGTATGCGGACGACCTTCTCATTTTGGTTGAGGGCCGTTCGCGTGAGGAACTAGAGCGAGTGGGGGGGCAGCTCCTTACATTTACCCACAATTGGGGGGTAGATGTGGGAGTGGACATATCGATGGACAAAACGGTGACAATGCTGCTTAAGGGCAGATTGTCCCCGAGTCGTCCACCGATTGTACGTTTGAATGGGATAGGGATTAGGTATGTGACGCAAGTCAAATACCTGGGGTTAGCTATGAGTGAAAGGATGTGTTTTACTCCACACTTAGTATTGTTGAGGGAGCGGCTGCAGGCAACTGTTGGGCAAGTTCGG
Source organism: Anastrepha obliqua (assembly GCF_027943255.1). Lineage (NCBI taxonomy): Eukaryota > Metazoa > Arthropoda > Insecta > Diptera > Tephritidae > Anastrepha > Anastrepha obliqua. The sequence goes on from NW_026562185.1 coordinate 279,373, forward strand.
CGCGTGGTCAGATTTGACTGGGGCCTTAGCCGGCGTGCGGTTCGCACCGTATATCGGGGCCTATTCGTGGCCTGTGCCACTTATGGTGCCGCTGTATGGTACGAATCGGCTTTAAAGTCGGTTGGCAAACGTCATCTGATGGCGTGCCAGCGCATTATGATGCTTGCCTGCATGCCTGTATGCCGTACAGTGAGTACGGATGCATTGCAGGTGTTGTTAGGTGCGCCTCCTCTTGACCTGTTAGTTGTGCAACGGGCATTTACCTTCAGGTTGAGAAGGAGGCTTTGTATGCCGCTGCTAGATGGATGGATATCCGACGGTGATGTAGAAAGGGGGTATTTAGAGTGTGAAAGGTTGTTGAAGGAATGTATGCTTCGTGGGTGGCAAAACCGATGGGACAATAGTTCCAAAGGTCGCGTGACATACGAGTACATTCGGGATGTTTCCTTTGTCGGGGAAAATCCTGATTTTGGATTTTCCCTCAGCCTGGGATTCCTCCTTACAGGACATGGGCCTCTCAATGCTTATTTGCATGAGAGGCGCTTGTCCACAAGTGAGGAGTGTGTTTGTGGGTCGGCAAGAGAGGACTGGGTGCACGTCCTCTGTGAATGCCCGATGTACTCAGACA
>NW_026562185.1:285000-297500 GCF_027943255.1 Anastrepha obliqua
TTAAATAGAAAAAAATTCTCGAATATATATACATATATGAAGAATCTATATTCTATACTAACATTTTATGGAATATAACCTTGGCATATTGCCATTAAAATATATAATAAAGACATTTCAAATCAAACTGAAATGTATTGAAATGAATTTTTCCCATACATTTTTGACAATGTGAGGTGTGCATGGCAAAAAACACTCACGGTGAAGGCATGTGAAATAATATGAAAATATCAAAAGTTAACTAACCAATGATATTGAAGCATATAAATCGAATCATAACTATATGAAACTCGAATTTAAGCCATATTAAACTGGTAATATTGTGATTTTATGCCTGGTTTTCCATACGTTAGTTTAAATAGAAAAAATTTTCGAATATATATACATATATGAAGAATCTATATTCTAATACTAACATGTTATGGAATATAACCTTGGCATATTGCCATTAAAATATATAATAAAGACATTTCAAATCAAACTGAAATGTATTGAAATGAATTTTTCCCATACATTTTTGACAATGTGAGGTGTGCATGGCAAAAAACACTCACGGTGAAGGCATGTGAAATAATATGAAAATATCAAAAGTTAACTAACCAATGATATTGAAGCATATAAATCGAATCATAACTATATGAAACTCGAATTTAAGCCATATTAAACTGGTAATATTGTGATTTTATGCCTGGTTTTCCATACGTTAGTTTAAATAGAAAAAATTTTCGAATATATATACATATATGAAGAATCTATATTCTAATACTAACATGTTATGGAATATAACCTTGGCATATTGGCACTAAAATATATAATAAAGACATTTCAAATCAAACTGAAATGTATTGAAATGAATTTTTCCCATACATTTTTGACAATGTGAGGTGTGCATGGCAAAAAACACTCACGGTGAAGGCATGTGAAATAATATGAAAATATCAAAAGTTAACTAACCAATGATATTGAAGCATATAAATCGAATCATAACTATATGAAACTCGAATTTAAGCCATATTAAACTGGTAATATTGTGATTTTATGCCTGGTTTTCCATACGTTAGTTTAAATAGAAAAAATTTTCGAATATATATACATATATGAAGAATCTATATTCTAATACTAACATGTTATGGAATATAACCTTGGCATATTGGCACTAAAATATATAATAAAGACATTTCAAATCAAACTGAAATGTATTGAAATGAATTTTTCCCATACATTTTTGACAATGTGAGGTGTGCATGGCAAAAAACACTCACGGTGAAGGCATGTGATATAATATGAAAATATCAAAAGTTAACTAATGAAGGCATGTGATATAATATGAAAATATCAAAAGTTAACTAACCAATGATATTGAAACATATAAATCGAATCATAACTATATGAAACTCGAATTTGAGCCATATTAAACTGGTAATATTGTGATTTTATGCCTGGTTTTCCATACGTTAGTTTAAATAAAGAGTTATGGAATATAACCTTGGCATATTGCCATTAAAATATATAATAAAGACATTTCAAATCAAACTGAAATGTATTGAAATGAATTTTTCCCATACATTTTTGACAATGTGAGGTGTGCATGGCAAAAAACACTCACGGTGAAGGCATGTGATATAATATGAAAATATCAAAAGTTAACTAACCAATGATATTGAAGCATATAAATCGAATCATAACTATATGAAACTCGAATTTGAGCCATATTAAACTGGTAATATTATGATTTTATTCCTGGTTTTCCATACGTTAGTTTAAATAGAAAAAATTTTCGAATATATATACATATATGAAGAATCTATATTCTATACTAACATGTTATGGCATATTGGTGTTATTGTATTTTATTCCTGGTTTTCTATAGTTAGTTTAAATAGAAATAAATTTTTGAATTCAAAATTTTATATTCTATACTAGCATTACATAGAAATTATCCTCAACTGTTTGTTTCTTGTATAAATACAGGAAATTAAACAGATGATGAAGAGAAAAAAATAAGAAAAACAAAAATTTATAAGAAAAATTAAATTTTAAACAAAGGAAAAGAGGAGAAAATTTTTTCAATCATATATATTTATGATTAAAAAATAGAATTATGAAATTATTAATTTCAATTCAAAGAGAAAAATTATGTAATATATGAAATTATTACATTAAAAATGCATTTGAAAAAAAAAGTAAAATGTTATTAAGAATGATAAATTATTTGAAAATTGGCAAATATTAAGAAGAAATATCGTTCTTATATTTTTATATAAAATATATAATATAGAGAACGAAAATTCTTTTTCATAAAAAACGGTTTTTGAATTTTGATAAGAAAAGCTAAAGGGGGGTCGCCCCTTTACTTTTTATATACACCGTAATTTATGAAATTTTCAAATATGAAAAACAAAGAAAAATATATAAATAAAAATATTATTCTGGTTGATCCTGCCAGTAGTTATATGCTTGTCTCAAAGATTAAGCCATGCATGTCTAAGTACAAACAAATTAAAAGTGAAACCGCAAAAGGCTCATTATATCAGTTATGGTTCCATAGATCGTTAACAGTTACTTGGATAACTGTGGTAATTCTAGAGCTAATACATGCAATATAAACACGGACCTTATGGAACGTGTGCTTTTATTAGACTAAAACCAAGCGATCATTTGATCGTTAAATTGGTTGAACTCTAGATAACTTGCAGATCGTATGGTCCCGTACCGACGACAGATCTTTCAAATGTCTGCCCTATCAACTTTTGATGGTAGTATCTAGGACTACCATGGTTGCAACGGGTAACGGGGAATCAGGGTTCGATTCCGGAGAGGGAGCCTGAGAAACGGCTACCACATCTAAGGAAGGCAGCAGGCGCGTAAATTACCCACTCCCAGTTCGGGGAGGTAGTGACGAAAAATAACAATACAGGACTCATATCCGAGGCCCTGTAATTGGAATGAGTACACTTTAAATCCTTTAACAAGGACCTATTGGAGGGCAAGTCTGGTGCCAGCAGCCGCGGTAATTCCAGCTCCAATAGCGTATATTAAAGTTGTTGCGGTTAAAACGTTCGTAGTTGAATTTGTGCTTCATACGGGTAGTACAACTATATATTGTGGTATGTACATTACCTTATGTATGTAAGCGTATTACCGGTGGAGTTCTTATATATAATTAATACAATGTATTTTTTATATATTCCTCCTATTTAAACCTACTTCAGTGCTCTTCATCGAGTGTTGTTGTGGGCCGGTACAATTACTTTGAACAAATTAGAGTGCTTAAAGCAGGCTCCAAATGCCTGAATATTTTGTGCATGGAATAATGAAATAAGACCTCTGTTCTACTTTCATTGGTTTTTAGATCAAGAGGTAATGATTAATAGAAGCAGTTTGGGGGCATTAGTATTACGACGCGAGAGGTGAAATTCTTGGACCGTCGTAAGACTAACTTAAGCGAAAGCATTTGCCAAAGATGTTTTCATTAATCAAGAACGAAAGTTAGAGGTTCGAAGGCGATCAGATACCGCCCTAGTTCTAACCATAAACGATGCCAGCTAGCAATTGGGTGTAGCTACTACTATGGCTCTCTCAGTCGCTTCCCGGGAAACCAAAGCTTTTGGGCTCCGGGGGAAGTATGGTTGCAAAGCTGAAACTTAAAGGAATTGACGGAAGGGCACCACCAGGAGTGGAGCCTGCGGCTTAATTTGACTCAACACGGGAAAACTTACCAGGTCCGAACATAAGCGTGTAAGACAGATTGATAGCTCTTTCTCGAATCTATGGGTGGTGGTGCATGGCCGTTCTTAGTTCGTGGAGTGATTTGTCTGGTTAATTCCGATAACGAACGAGACTCAAATATATTAAATAGATGCTTTCAGGATTATGATGTTGAAACTTATATAGCCTTCTTTCATGCGTACATCTTGAATGTACAAGTGTTTGAATGTGTTTATATAAGTGGAGTCGTACCTGTTGGTTTGTCCCATTATAAGGACACTAGCTTCTTAAATGGACAAATTGCGTCTAGCAGTAACGAGATTGAGCAATAACAGGTCTGTGATGCCCTTAGATGTCCTGGGCTGCACGCGCGCTACAATGAAAGTATCAACGTGTATTTCCTAGACCGAGAGGTCCGGGTAAACCGCTGAACCACTTTCATGCTTGGGATTGTGAACTGAAACTGTTCACATGAACTTGGAATTCCCAGTAAGTGCGAGTTATTAACTCGCATTGATTAAGTCCCTGCCCTTTGTACACACCGCCCGTCGCTACTACCGATTGAATTATTTAGTGAGGTCTCCGGACGTGATCACTGTGACGCCTCGTGTGTCACGGTTGTTTCGCAAAAGTTGACCGAACTTGATTATTTAGAGGAAGTAAAAGTCGTAACAAGGTTTCCGTAGGTGAACCTGCGGAAGGATCATTATTGTGTTCCATATCCGTAAGAAAAACAAACAAACAAACAAACAAACAAACAGACAAGCAAACAAACGAACAAAAAGAAAAAAAAAAAAAAAAAAAAGAAAAAAAAAAAAAAATTTATATAATTATTTTGAATCCATAATTCTTTTTATTCTTTTTCATTCAATTTGTGATCCATCAATTATATCATATTAAATATAATATATGATGGTACATTTTGTAATGTTTTTTCTTATTTTTTTCTTTTAAAAACCTTTAAACATGAAAATAAAAAGTTGTACTTATTATTCATTTGATTGAATGATAAGTTAATTTGTTCACAATAACAAAAGTGGTATATATTTATTATATTATTATATATATACATAAAATGATTAAAAAAATACAAAATAATTGAATCATAATAAATACCACCACTGTATTATTGTTGAACTAAGACATTCGCAACTTAATAAAAATGTTTAGAGTTAAATATATTTGATATATATTATTGAAAGAAAATCAATTTATATATTATTAATATTATTTAATTTTACTCTTTCAATTAATATATGCAAAAAAAAATTGACATTTGTTATAAATAAAAATAAATAAAAAAATACTCTAAGCGGTGGATCACTTGGCTCATGGGTCGATGAAGAACGCAGCAAACTGTGCGTCATCGTGTGAACTGCAGGACACATGAACATCGACATTTTGAACGCATATCGCAGTCCATGCTGTTATGTACATTAAATTCAATTTTAAAGTACTGCTTGGACTACATATGGTTGAGGGTTGTAAGACTATGCTAAATAAGTTGCTTATTCTTTTATAAAAATAATTGAATTTAAGCAAATGTGTATATTATTGGATTTTAAATAATTCATAATATTAATAGCAAAAAAAATAAAGATATATAATGAATTTTATTTATTATATATTCTTTAAAAAAAAAATCCTCTCAAATAAAATGAAATGATGAAAATATTGAATCTAAGTATTCTTTACAAAAAATTTTCATATTATTTATATATATATATATAAAATAATAATTTATATATGTAATTAAAAGGAGGAATGTCTAGCATAAAAATTAAATTTTTTATTCTAGGATTGCCTCATTTTACATTATTATTATTTTTATATATTTACAATATATAAAAGGAGAAAAGAAAAATAGAGATGAAAAGATGATATAATTTTTTTATTAAATTGTGAGAAGATAAAAAAAGAATATTAAAACAACCTCAACTCATATGGGATTACCCCCTGAATTTAAGCATATTAATGAGGGGAGGAAAAGAAACTAACAAGGATTTTCTTAGTAGCGGCGAGCGAAAAGAAAATAGTTCAGCACTAAGTCACTTTGTCTATATGTCAAATGTGAGATGCAGTGTATGGAATATCTTAATATCTAGTATGAGAAATTAACGATTTAAGTCCTTCTTAAATGAGGCCATTTACCCATAGAGGGTGCCAGGCCCGTATAACGTTAATGATTACTAGAAAGATATTTCCAAAGAGTCGTGTTGCTTGATAGTGCAGCACTAAGTGGGTGGTAAACTCCATCTAAAACTAAATATAACCATGAGACCGATAGTAAACAAGTACCGTGAGGGAAAGTTGAAAAGAACTCTGAATAGAGAGTTAAATAGTACGTGAAACTGCTTAGAGGTTAAGCCCGATGAACCTGAATATCCATTATGAAAAATTCATCATTAAATAATTAAAAAAATAATGTGCATTTTTTTCATATAAGGACATTGTAATCTATTAACATAATAAAGTATTTATCAAAAGATCATTGGTGATATTAAGTTTATTTAAATTAATTTGCTTTTTAAGCATATTAACATAAAATAAATACTAATGATTTGATAAAGTGTTGATAGATTTTATTATATATAATGCTAAAATTCATTTTTTGAATTTTACAAAAAATTTAATATCTATGATATTAATATTTATTTGTATGCATTTATATGATTAACAATGCGAAAGATTCAGGATACCTTCGGGACCCGTCTTGAAACACGGACCAAGGAGTCTAACATATGTGCAAGTCATTGAGTTATATTAAACTTAATGGCATAATTAACTTAACTTAAATATAATGGGATTAATTTTTAGTCTATTTTTTAATAAATAGTCAATTAATTCAATCCCGGGGCGTTCCATATAGTTATGTATAATGATAATTTATTATTATTTATACCTCTAACTGGAGCGTACCTTGAGCATATATGCTGTGACCCGAAAGATGGTGAACTATACTTGATCAGGTTGAAGTCAGGGGAAACCCTGATGGAAGACCGAAACAGTTCTGACGTGCAAATCGATTGTCAGAATTGAGTATAGGGGCGAAAGACCAATCGAACCATCTAGTAGCTGGTTCCCTCCGAAGTTTCCCTCAGGATAGCTGGTGCATTTAAAAATTATATAAAATAATCTTATCTGGTAAAGCGAATGATTAGAGGCCTTAGGGTCGAAACGATTTTAACCTATTCTCAAACTTTAAATGGGTAAGAACCTCACCTTTCTTGATATGAAGGTTGAGGTTATGATATAATGTGCCCAGTGGGCCACTTTTGGTAAGCAGAACTGGCGCTGTGGGATGAACCAAACGTAATGTTACGGTGCCTAAATTAACAACTCATGCAGATACCATGAAAGGCGTTGGTTGCTTAAAACAGCAGGACGGTGGACATGGAAGTCGTAATCCGCTAAGGAGTGTGTAACAACTCACCTGCCGAAGCAACTAGCCCTTAAAATGGATGGCGCTTAAGTTGTATACCTATACATTACCGCTAAAGTAGATGATTTATAAAACAATTTCGATTGATTTATAAATTTTGAAACTTTAGTGAGTAGGAGGGTACAATAGTGTGCTTAGAAGTGTTTGGCGTAAGCCTGCATGGAGCCGCTATTGGTACAGATCTTGGTGGTAGTAGCAAATAATCGAATGAGACCTTGGAGGACTGAAGTGGAGAAGGGTTTCGTGTGAACAGTGGTTGATCACGAGTTAGTCGGTCCTAAGTTCAAGGCGAAAGCCGAAAATTTTCAAGTTTTTAATAAAAAAAAATATTAATAAAAATATATTTAAAAATAATTAAAATACTTGAATTATTTTGAACGAAAGGGAATACGGTTCCAATTCCGTAACCTGTTGAGTATCCGTTTGTTATTAAAAATGGGCCTTGTGCTCATCCTGGCAACAGGAACGACCATAAAGAAGCCGTCGAGAGATATCGGAAGAGTTTTCTTTTCTGTTTTATAGTCGTACTACCATGGAAGTCTTTCGAAGAGAGATATGGTAGATGGACTAGAAGAGCATGACATTTACTGTTGTGTCGATATTTTCTCCTCGGACCTTGAAAATTTATGGTGGGGTCACGCAAACTTCTCAACAGGCCGTACCAATATCCGCAGCTGGTCTCCAAGGTGAAGAGTCTCTAGTCGATAGAATAATGTAGGTAAGGGAAGTCGGCAAATTAGATCCGTAACTTCGGGATAAGGATTGGCTCTGAAGATTGAGATAGTCGGGCTTGATTGGGAAGCAATACCATGGTTTATGTACTCGTTCTGGGTAAATAGAGAATTACGATTCTTGTTCCCCGGATAGTAGTTACGTAGCCAATTGTGGAACTTTCTTGCTAAAATTTTTAAGGAATTATATCATTCGATATATATTCCTTTTAAATTATAACGATTATCAATTAACAATCAATTCAGAACTGGCACGGACTTGGGGAATCCGACTGTCTAATTAAAACAAAGCATTGTGATGGCCCTAACGGGTGTTGACACAATGTGATTTCTGCCCAGTGCTCTGAATGTCAAAGTGAAGAAATTCAAGTAAGCGCGGGTAAACGGCGGGAGTAACTATGACTCTCTTAAGGTAGCCAAATGCCTCGTCATCTAATTAGTGACGCGCATGAATGGATTAACGAGATTCCTACTGTCCCTATCTACTCATTCGCAGTGTGACTGCTGAGCTGAACGGACGTGCCGTGCGCTGTGTGCTATTTTTGCGATTTCGCTGTGTGCCTGTGTGCTATATCCGCGTGTGATAACCGGTAGTGTTATAGTTGTGCGAGTGACGCTTATATTGTTGTGGCTGTACTATTGCGGTACAGTGTTTACAATTTATTGCGCTAGTGAGTGCCGTTGTCCGAGTGACGCTACTTTGTAGTAGCTGTACAGTGTTTACGAATAATTGAAAGTGCCGTACGGTAGTGTTGTTGGACACTCCAGTGAGTGCCAATATACTCCGTGCTATAGACACAGAGTGCGTGTTTGTGAGTGCTGCTAGATACAGCGTTGGAAATTTTCCATTAAGTTGTTTACAACTTTTGCGGGCGTGCCGTTGTTTTTCGGCGTGGTGTGTTGTGCGTAGCTGTACCATAGCGGTGCATTGTTTACGAGCAATTGCTCAGGTGACTACGGTTTGTGCTGGTGACGCCACTGTTCGCGTGGCTGTACTTTGTGTACAAGTGTACCTTGTTGGTAAGTTGTTTACAACTTTTGAGTGCCGCTATTTCTGGCGTGGTTTTTGGCGTGTGCCGCTAATTTTTGGCGTCCTTCTCGTGTGCGCGTGCCGTTACATTCGGTGTGGGTGTACAGTGCGGGCGTACACTAGGTCTGTCGTGCCGCTATATTGCCATATTTGGCAACAGTAAAAAGAGCGTCCCCTTTTGTGCGTGGGTTAAGTACTGCGCCAAGGTTGAATACTTTGTGCAGGTGCCGCGAACAGAGCGTGCTGCGTTTTGCCTGCGGTCGAGCTCGGCGTTAGCTCCACCTCGGTCGACCCGTCCTTGTTCGGGGAACAGTGTTCCGTCCGGCAAGGCATTGGTGGTGGCCTTTGCCAGACCTTTGGTTGGCGCTGTGGGCTACGCCCTCGCGCTTTGCTTTGGCTCGCCGATAGGTGCAGTCGCTGTGTGCGTACCTGTGCGGGGCTCATTCCTGCCGTGCAGTAGTTGCCGTCGCCCAAAAAGGACCCAGTTTTTGTTGTTGCTCGGGAGGCCTTTATACGGCGAACTCGGCAACCTTAGTGGTGAAGCGTTGGGCAATGCCCAAATTAGAAGGAGTGAGGAAGAGGGCGAACACCCCTCTTCCAAGCGGTTCGGCGGTGCCATCGTCGGCAATGGACGAGACGACGTCCGGAGAGGAGGAGGTGATTTTGCGGTCGCCTCCCCGTACCAAGAAGAAGACCGCTGGAGGTGCAGCGGTTCCGGTGGAGAAGGTATCTCTAAAGGTACCTGAAAAGGTGAGTGGAAGCGAGGGTGGTTCCGAAAGTGGAAAGACTGGGGGTGGGCGTAAGGGGCGGAAGACGGGGGAGAAATTAGGCCCAGCAGGGAAGCGTTTGGAGGAAATCCGCGGGGAATTGGGTGCTTCCCTGAAAGGTTTGGGTGCGATCGGTGGGGATGCCGAACGCAAGAAAGTTGCGGTGCAGTTTATGGGGCGCTTCAAGTCCATTGTGACGGCCTTTAGTGGAGCCGTCATTGACATGGACGGCGTCCCGAAAAGTGTTGCAAAAGACCTCCTGGGGTACTCCTTGGAGTTCGAGGAACTCTTTGTGGAAATGGTGGGGGAGATAGCCCATCTTCGTGGGCAACTAGAAGCCACGAAGATTACCAGGGAGGAAGCACCTCGGAGGACGGCTGGAGCTGCGCTGGCTGGTGCAGCGTCGATGCCGGCACCTCAGGCGCCTGCGCCTGTGTTGCCTGCGTTGCCGGTGCCCAAGCCAGTTGAGACCTGGTCGGTCGTAGTAAGGGGTAAAACCCCCACTACTTCCAAGGAGGTGATCAAGAAAGTTGTAAAGGAGGTTGGGCCTTCCATGGGGGTTAGGGTGCACGAGGTGCGCCCGTTGAAGGATGGAGGTGCGATTATTCGCACCCCATCCGTTGCCGAGAGGGATAACTTGGCAAAAAATGCCAAGTTTTCCGAAGTGGGGCTCGATGTGAGCATACGTCGGAAGCTGGGGCCTAGGGTTGTGGTCCAGGGGGTTCACACGGAGATCTCCCCTGAGGATTTCATGGGAGAGTTGTTCCGGTTGAACCTCAAGGAGTTCAGCCCTGGGTGCCGTGAGAAGGACGTGAGGATGATCAGCCGTCCTTGGAAGGTCAGCCCCGATGGGGTGACGAATGTTGTCCTTGAGGGAACGGACATGCTAATGTCCGCCCTCCTGGAAGCAGGTCGTTGCTACATAAAGTGGTTTTCCTTCCGGGTACGGCCAGACCAACTGACGCCCGGCTGCTTCCGATGCATGGGGTTTGATCACAGGGTGGCAGAATGCAGAGCCAAGAAGGATGTCTGCCGTAGGTGCGGGCAAGAAGGACACAGGAGTGCAGGTTGTGGCAATGCCCCGCATTGTCGCAACTGTGCGTTTAAGGGCAAGCCAGCCGGACATCTAATGATGTCCACTGTCTGCCCGGTGTACTGTGCCATTGTTGCCCGTGCGAACGCTAGACATTGATGGTTGAACTATATCAACTGAACTGTCAGGGGTCATATGCCGTGATGTGTGAATTGGGGGCGTGTATGTCGGAGGGGGGCTGCGGCATTGCTTTGCTCCAGGAACCATACTCCACCAATGGGGTGGTGAGAGGCCTTCCTGGGGGCTTCAGGGTCTTTACGGACCTTGGAGTCAAGGCCGCAGTAGCTGTGTGTGAGCCAAGCTACTCTTGTGTAGTAGTTGACTCATCACAGTGGGGAGTATGTGTGTGTGTCGAGGGGGAATTCGGCAGAATGAATGTCGTCAGCTTGTACTGCAAGTCTGACGAGCCTCTAGAGCCCTACTTAAGATACATTGATGCGGTGCTACTACTTGAGAGTAGCATTCCTGCCATCGTGTGTCTTGACGCGAATGCTACCTCCCCGATGTGGTTCAGCAAGGTATCCAGGCATACTGCTGGATATCGGAGCCACACTCGGGGTGAGGTTATGAGCGAGTGGGTTGTGGCGAATAACCTTCTTGTAGCAAACGAACCAAGCGTATGGTATACGTTTGAGGGGCCTAGAGGTGTGAGTGACATTGACGTGACGCTCATGAATGACGCAGCAGCGGGTAGGTTCGAGTGTAAATGGAGTGTTAGGGGGGGTTGGGGAATTAGTGACCATAATTTAATACAAATTATGGTTACTCCCCGTACCCCGCAGTTAGAAGGGGGGAGTCCATTGAGGCGATGGCGTACCTCGTGTACCGACTGGAACCGATATGGACATACTGTTAGGGAAGCGGTATTGGATATACCGCTTAGGGAGTTTGAGGAATTGGGGGTTGACGAGCAAATTGCTCGTCTATATGAATGTGTTTGGGGTGTGAATGACTTATTGTTTAGGAAAGCTAGGGCTGTGAGAATGAAAGGTGTGAAATGGTGGACGAGTGAGTTAAATTCAAAGAGGAGGTCTGTCCGACGCTTGAGGCGTTTGTTTCAACGCGGCAGGCGGACCAATTCGGAGAATCTGTCTCAGCTCAAGTATCAATTTAGCGTAGGGATGAAAGAATATAAGAAGATGCTTGTGAGAGTGAAGGAGGAAGAGTGGAGGAGATTTGTGGGGGAAAATAGGGACGACCCTTGGGGACAGGTCTATAGGATCTGTCGGGGTCGTCGAAATGAGATGGCTAGCTCTCTTCGCGTAGGTGATACTGTATTATCGACGTGGAGAGAGTGTGCCAATGTTCTGTTAGGCGAGTTTTTTCCCAGGGCTGAGGTTCAGGTTCCTCCTGCACAAGAGGTGCCTGTCCCTCCAATAGAAGCTGAGGAGTTGGATTATGCATTTGGCCTGGTCAGGTCTAAAAGGTCTCCAGGTTTTGATGGTTTGAACGGAGAGATGTGCAAATGCTTGTGGAAGTTCATTCCGGAATATTTGGAGGCCATTTATGATAAATGCATATGGGAGGGATATTTTCCACGCGAGTGGAAAATTGCTAGGGTCGTTGCACTCTTGAAGTCGCCCGATAAGATCAGGAGCGATCCTCGATCTTATCGTGGTATCAGCCTCCTTCCGGTGCTTGGAAAAGTGCTGGAAAGGGTTATGGTTGAGCGGCTTCAGGAGCTAACTCGGGGTGTTAGGTCGGATAGGCAGTATGGGTTTAGGAAAAG
>NW_026562185.1:302500-305000 GCF_027943255.1 Anastrepha obliqua
GAGTTATGGAATATAACCTTGGCATATTGGCACTAAAATATATAATAAAGACATTTCAAATCAAACTGAAATGTATTGAAATGAATTTTTCCCATACATTTTTGACAATGTGAGGTGTGCATGGCAAAAAACACTCACGGTGAAGGCATGTGATATAATATGAAAATATCAAAAGTTAACTAACCAATGATATTGAAGCATATAAATCGAATCATAACTATATGAAACTCGAATTTGAGCCATATTAAACTGGTAATATTGTGATTTTATGCCTGGTTTTCCATACGTTAGTTTAAATAGAAAAAAATTCTCGAATATATATACATATATGAAGAATCTATATTCTATACTAACATTTTATGGAATATAACCTTGGCATATTGCCATTAAAATATATAATAAAGACATTTCAAATCAAACTGAAATGTATTGAAATGAATTTTTCCCATACATTTTTGACAATGTGAGGTGTGCATGGCAAAAAACACTCACGGTGAAGGCATGTGATATAATATGAAAATATCAAAAGTTAACTAACCAATGATATTGAAGCATATAAATCGAATCATAACTATATGAAACTCGAATTTAAGCCATATTAAACTGGTAATATTGTGATTTTGTGCCTGGTTTTCCATACGTTAGTTTAAATAAAGAGTTATGGAATATAACCTTGGCATATTGCCATTAAAATATATAATAAAGACATTTCAAATCAAACTGAAATGTATTGAAATGAATTTTTCCCATACATTTTTGACAATGTGAGGTGTGCATGGCAAAAAACACTCACGGTGAAGGCATGTGAAATATAATATGAAAATATCAAAAGTTAACTAACCAATGATATTGAAGCATATAAATCGAATCATAACTATATGAAACTCGAATTTAAGCCATATTAAACTGGTAATATTGTGATTTTATGCCTGGTTTTCCATACGTTAGTTTAAATAAAGAGTTATGGAATATAACCTTGGCATATTGGCACTAAAATATATAATAAAGACATTTCAAATCAAACTGAAATGTATTGAAATGAATTTTTCCCATACATTTTTGACAATGTGAGGTGTGCATGGCAAAAAACACTCACGGTGAAGGCATGTGATATAATATGAAAATATCAAAAGTTAACTAACCAATGATATTGAAGCATATAAATCGAATCATAACTATATGAAACTCGAATTTGAGCCATATTAAACTGGTAATATTGTGATTTTATGCCTGGTTTTCCATACGTTAGTTTAAATAGAAAAAAATTCTCGAATATATATACATATATGAAGAATCTATATTCTATACTAACATTTTATGGAATATAACCTTGGCATATTGCCATTAAAATATATAATAAAGACATTTCAAATCAAACTGAAATGTATTGAAATGAATTTTTCCCATACATTTTTGACAATGTGAGGTGTGCATGGCAAAAAACACTCACGGTGAAGGCATGTGAAATAATATGAAAATATCAAAAGTTAACTAACCAATGATATTGAAGCATATAAATCGAATCATAACTATATGAAACTCGAATTTAAGCCATATTAAACTGGTAATATTGTGATTTTATGCCTGGTTTTCCATACGTTAGTTTAAATAGAAAAAATTTTCGAATATCTATACATATATGAAGAATCTATATTCTAATACTAACATGTTATGGAATATAACCTTGGCATATTGGCACTAAAATATATAATAAAGACATTTCAAATCAAACTGAAATGTATTGAAATGAATTTTTCCCATACATTTTTGACAATGTGAGGTGTGCATGGCAAAAAACACTCACGGTGAAGGCATGTGAAATATAATATGAAAATATCAAAAGTTAACTAACCAATGATATTGAAGCATATAAATCGAATCATAACTATATGAAACTCGAATTTAAGCCATATTAAACTGGTAATATTGTGATTTTATGCCTGGTTTTCCATACGTTAGTTTAAATAGAAAAAATTTTCGAATATATATACATATATGAAGAATCTATATTCTAATACTAACATGTTATGGAATATAACCTTGGCATATTGGCACTAAAATATATAATAAAGACATTTCAAATCAAACTGAAATGTATTGAAATGAATTTTTCCCATACATTTTTGACAATGTGAGGTGTGCATGGCAAAAAACACTCACGGTGAAGGCATGTGATATAATATGAAAATATCAAAAGTTAACTAACCAATGATATTGAAACATATAAATCGAATCATAACTATATGAAACTCGAATTTGAGCCATATTAAACTGGTAATATTGTGATTTTATGCCTGGTTTTCCATACGTTAGTTTAAATAAAGAGTTATGGAATATAACCTTGGCATATTGCCATTAAAATATATAATAAAGACATTTCAAATCAAACTGAAATGTATTGAAATGAATTTTTCCCATACATTTTTGACAATGTGAGGTGTGCATGGCAAAAAACACTCACGGTGAAGGCATGTGATATAATATGAAAATATCAAAAGTT
>NW_026562185.1:307500-315000 GCF_027943255.1 Anastrepha obliqua
TTCATGCTTGGGATTGTGAACTGAAACTGTTCACATGAACTTGGAATTCCCAGTAAGTGCGAGTTATTAACTCGCATTGATTAAGTCCCTGCCCTTTGTACACACCGCCCGTCGCTACTACCGATTGAATTATTTAGTGAGGTCTCCGGACGTGATCACTGTGACGCCTCGTGTGTCACGGTTGTTTCGCAAAAGTTGACCGAACTTGATTATTTAGAGGAAGTAAAAGTCGTAACAAGGTTTCCGTAGGTGAACCTGCGGAAGGATCATTATTGTGTTCCATATCCGTAAGAAAAACAAACAAACAAACAAACAAACAAACAGACAAGCAAACAAACGAACAAAAAGAAAAAAAAAAAAAAAAAAAAAAAGAAAAAAAAAAAAAAATTTATATAATTATTTTGAATCCATAATTCTTTTTATTCTTTTTCATTCAATTTGTGATCCATCAATTATATCATATTAAATATAATATATGATGGTACATTTTGTAATGTTTTTTCTTATTTTTTTCTTTTAAAAACCTTTAAACATGAAAATAAAAAGTTGTACTTATTATTCATTTGATTGAATGATAAGTTAATTTGTTCACAATAACAAAAGTGGTATATATTTATTATATTATTATATATATACATAAAATGATTAAAAAAATACAAAATAATTGAATCATAATAAATACCACCACTGTATTATTGTTGAACTAAGACATTCGCAACTTAATAAAAATGTTTAGAGTTAAATATATTTGATATATATTATTGAAAGAAAATCAATTTATATATTATTAATATTATTTAATTTTACTCTTTCAATTAATATATGCAAAAAAAAATTGACATTTGTTATAAATAAAAATAAATAAAAAAATACTCTAAGCGGTGGATCACTTGGCTCATGGGTCGATGAAGAACGCAGCAAACTGTGCGTCATCGTGTGAACTGCAGGACACATGAACATCGACATTTTGAACGCATATCGCAGTCCATGCTGTTATGTACATTAAATTCAATTTTAAAGTACTGCTTGGACTACATATGGTTGAGGGTTGTAAGACTATGCTAAATAAGTTGCTTATTCTTTTATAAAAATAATTGAATTTAAGCAAATGTGTATATTATTGGATTTTAAATAATTCATAATATTAATAGCAAAAAAAATAAAGATATATAATGAATTTTATTTATTATATATTCTTTAAAAAAAAAATCCTCTCAAATAAAATGAAATGATGAAAATATTGAATCTAAGTATTCTTTACAAAAAATTTTCATATTATTTATATATATATATATAAAATAATAATTTATATATGTAATTAAAAGGAGGAATGTCTAGCATAAAAATTAAATTTTTTATTCTAGGATTGCCTCATTTTACATTATTATTTATTTTTATATATTTACAATATATAAAAGGAGAAAAGAAAAATAGAGATGAAAAGATGATATAATTTTTTTATTAAATTGTGAGAAGATAAAAAAAGAATATTAAAACAACCTCAACTCATATGGGATTACCCCCTGAATTTAAGCATATTAATGAGGGGAGGAAAAGAAACTAACAAGGATTTTCTTAGTAGCGGCGAGCGAAAAGAAAATAGTTCAGCACTAAGTCACTTTGTCTATATGTCAAATGTGAGATGCAGTGTATGGAATATCTTAATATCTAGTATGAGAAATTAACGATTTAAGTCCTTCTTAAATGAGGCCATTTACCCATAGAGGGTGCCAGGCCCGTATAACGTTAATGATTACTAGAAAGATATTTCCAAAGAGTCGTGTTGCTTGATAGTGCAGCACTAAGTGGGTGGTAAACTCCATCTAAAACTAAATATAACCATGAGACCGATAGTAAACAAGTACCGTGAGGGAAAGTTGAAAAGAACTCTGAATAGAGAGTTAAATAGTACGTGAAACTGCTTAGAGGTTAAGCCCGATGAACCTGAATATCCATTATGAAAAATTCATCATTAAATAATTAAAAAAATAATGTGCATTTTTTTCATATAAGGACATTGTAATCTATTAACATAATAAAGTATTTATCAAAAGATCATTGGTGATATTAAGTTTATTTAAATTAATTTGCTTTTTAAGCATATTAACATAAAATAAATACTAATGATTTGATAAAGTGTTGATAGATTTTATTATATATAATGCTAAAATTCATTTTTTGAATTTTACAAAAAATTTAATATCTATGATATTAATATTTATTTGTATGCATTTATATGATTAACAATGCGAAAGATTCAGGATACCTTCGGGACCCGTCTTGAAACACGGACCAAGGAGTCTAACATATGTGCAAGTCATTGAGTTATATTAAACTTAATGGCATAATTAACTTAACTTAAATATAATGGGATTAATTTTTAGTCTATTTTTTAATAAATAGTCAATTAATTCAATCCCGGGGCGTTCCATATAGTTATGTATAATGATAATTTATTATTATTTATACCTCTAACTGGAGCGTACCTTGAGCATATATGCTGTGACCCGAAAGATGGTGAACTATACTTGATCAGGTTGAAGTCAGGGGAAACCCTGATGGAAGACCGAAACAGTTCTGACGTGCAAATCGATTGTCAGAATTGAGTATAGGGGCGAAAGACCAATCGAACCATCTAGTAGCTGGTTCCCTCCGAAGTTTCCCTCAGGATAGCTGGTGCATTTAAAAATTATATAAAATAATCTTATCTGGTAAAGCGAATGATTAGAGGCCTTAGGGTCGAAACGATTTTAACCTATTCTCAAACTTTAAATGGGTAAGAACCTCACCTTTCTTGATATGAAGGTTGAGGTTATGATATAATGTGCCCAGTGGGCCACTTTTGGTAAGCAGAACTGGCGCTGTGGGATGAACCAAACGTAATGTTACGGTGCCTAAATTAACAACTCATGCAGATACCATGAAAGGCGTTGGTTGCTTAAAACAGCAGGACGGTGGACATGGAAGTCGTAATCCGCTAAGGAGTGTGTAACAACTCACCTGCCGAAGCAACTAGCCCTTAAAATGGATGGCGCTTAAGTTGTATACCTATACATTACCGCTAAAGTAGATGATTTATAAAACAATTTCGATTGATTTATAAATTTTGAAACTTTAGTGAGTAGGAGGGTACAATAGTGTGCTTAGAAGTGTTTGGCGTAAGCCTGCATGGAGCCGCTATTGGTACAGATCTTGGTGGTAGTAGCAAATAATCGAATGAGACCTTGGAGGACTGAAGTGGAGAAGGGTTTCGTGTGAACAGTGGTTGATCACGAGTTAGTCGGTCCTAAGTTCAAGGCGAAAGCCGAAAATTTTCAAGTTTTTAATAAAAAAAAATATTAATAAAAATATATTTAAAAATAATTAAAATACTTGAATTATTTTGAACGAAAGGGAATACGGTTCCAATTCCGTAACCTGTTGAGTATCCGTTTGTTATTAAAAATGGGCCTTGTGCTCATCCTGGCAACAGGAACGACCATAAAGAAGCCGTCGAGAGATATCGGAAGAGTTTTCTTTTCTGTTTTATAGTCGTACTACCATGGAAGTCTTTCGAAGAGAGATATGGTAGATGGACTAGAAGAGCATGACATTTACTGTTGTGTCGATATTTTCTCCTCGGACCTTGAAAATTTATGGTGGGGTCACGCAAACTTCTCAACAGGCCGTACCAATATCCGCAGCTGGTCTCCAAGGTGAAGAGTCTCTAGTCGATAGAATAATGTAGGTAAGGGAAGTCGGCAAATTAGATCCGTAACTTCGGGATAAGGATTGGCTCTGAAGATTGAGATAGTCGGGCTTGATTGGGAAGCAATACCATGGTTTATGTACTCGTTCTGGGTAAATAGAGAATTACGATTCTTGTTCCCCGGATAGTAGTTACGTAGCCAATTGTGGAACTTTCTTGCTAAAATTTTTAAGGAATTATATCATTCGATATATATTCCTTTTAAATTATAACGATTATCAATTAACAATCAATTCAGAACTGGCACGGACTTGGGGAATCCGACTGTCTAATTAAAACAAAGCATTGTGATGGCCCTAACGGGTGTTGACACAATGTGATTTCTGCCCAGTGCTCTGAATGTCAAAGTGAAGAAATTCAAGTAAGCGCGGGTAAACGGCGGGAGTAACTATGACTCTCTTAAGGTAGCCAAATGCCTCGTCATCTAATTAGTGACGCGCATGAATGGATTAACGAGATTCCTACTGTCCCTATCTACTCATTCTCAGTCTGACTGTTGAATAGTGCGGACGTGTCGTGTGCTAAGCGGTGATTTGCGATTTTTGTGATTTCCTTTTGCGGTTACATTCGTGTGTGAGTACCGGTGCGTGATACGGTTTCTTTTGAGTGACGCCAATTTTTTGCGTGGCTGTACGTATTTTCGTACAGCGTAGTGAATATATTGGACGCGTGAGTGAGTGCCGTACGGTAGTGTTGTTGGACACTCTAGTGAGTGCCACCATACTCCGTACTATTGACACATTGTGTGTGCGTGTAGTGCTGCTATATATAGCATCGGTAACTTTCCGTTGAAGTTGTTTACAACTTTTGCGGGCGTGCCGCTATTTTTCGGCGTGGTGTTTTTGCGCGTAGCTGTACCATAGCGGTACGTTGTTTACGAGCAATTGCTCAGGTGACTACGGTTTGTGCTGGTGACGCCACTGTTCGCGTGGCTGTACATTGTGTACAAGTGTGTTGTGTTGGTATATTGTGGGACGCTCAAGCGAGTGCCGCTATACCAAGTTGTTTACAACTTTTGTGTGCCGCTAATTTCTGGCGTGGGTTTTTGGCGCGTGCCGTTACATTCGGTGTGGGTGTACAGTGCGGGCGTACACTAGGTCTGTCGTGCCGCTATATTGCCATATTTGGCAACAGTAAAAAGGGCGTCCCCTTTTGTGCGTGGGTTAAGTACTGCGCCAAGGTTGAATACTTTGTGCAGGTGCCGCGAACAGAGCGTGCTGTTTTTTGCCTGCGGTCGAGCTCGGCGTTAGCTCCACTTTGGTCGACCCGTCCTTGTTCGGGGAACAGTGTTCCGTCCGGCAAGGCATTGGTGGTGGCCTTTGCCAGACCTTTGGTTGGCGCTGTGGGCTACGCCCTCGCGCTTTGCTTTGGCTCGCCGATAGGTGCAGCCGCTGTGTGCGTACCTGTGCGGGGCTCATTCCTGCCGTGCAGTAGTTGCCGTCGCCCAAAAGGGACCCAGTTTTTGTTGTTGCTCGGGAGGCCTTTATACGGCGAACTCGGCAACCTTAGTGGTGGAGAGTTGGGCAATGCCCAAATCAGAAGGGTTGAGGAAGAGGGCGAACACCTCTCTTCCAAGCGGGTCGGCGGTGCCATCGTCGGCAATGGACGAGACGACGTCCGGAGAGGAGGAGGTGATCTTGCGGTCTCCTCCCCGTTCCAAGAAGAAGACCGCTGGAGGTGCAGCGGTTCCGGTGGAGAAGGTATCTTTAAAGGTACCTGAAAAGGTGAGTGGAAGCGAGGGTGGTTCCGAAAGCGGAAAGATTGGGAGTGGGCGCAAGGGGCGGAAGACGGGGGAAAAATTAGGTCCCGCAGGGAAGCGTTTGGAGGAAATCCGTGGGGAATTGGGTGCTTCCCTGAAAGGTTTGGGTGCGATCGGTGGGGATGCCGAACGCAAGAAAGTTGTGGTGCAGTTTATGGGGCGCTTCAAGTCCATTGTGACGGCCTTTAGTGGAGCCGTCATAGACATGGACGGCGTCCCGAAAAGTGTTGCAAAAGACCTCCTGGGGTACTCCTTGGAGTTCGAGGAACTCTTTGTTGACATGGTGGCGGAAATAGCCCATCTTCGTGGGCAGTTGGAAGCCACGAAGGTCACTAGGGAGGAAGCACCTCGGAGGACGGCTGGAGCTGCGCTGGCTGGTGCAGCGATGATGCCGGCACCTCAGGCGCCTGCGCCTGTGTTGCCTGCATTGCCGGTGCCCAAGCCAGTTGAGACCTGGTCGGTAGTAGTGAGGGGTAAAACCGCCACTACATCCAAGGAGGTTATAAAGAAAGTGGTCAAGGAGGTAGGGCCTTCCATGGGGGTAAGGGTGCACGAAGTGCGCCCGCTGAAGGATGGAGGTGCGATTATTCGCACCCCATCCGTTGCTGAGAGGGATAACTTGGCGAAAAATGCCAAGTTTTCCGAGGTAGGGCTCGATGTGAGCATACATCGGAAGCTGGGGCCTAGGGTTGTGGTCCAGGGGGTCCACACGGAGATCTCCCCTGAAGATTTCATGGGAGAGTTGTTCCGGTTGAACCTCAAGGAGTTCAGCCCTGGGTGCCGTGAGAAGGACGTGAGAATGGTCAGCCGTCCTTGGAAGGTCAGCCCTGATGGGGTGACGAACGTGGTCCTTGAGGGTACGGACATGTTAATGTCCGCCCTCGTGGAAGCGGGTCGTTGCTACATAAAGTGGTTTTCCTTCCGGGTACGGCTGGACCAACTGACGCCCGGCTGCTTCCGATGCATGGGCTTTGATCACAGGGTGGCAGAGTGCAGAGCCAAGAAGGATGTCTGCCGTAGGTGCGGGCAGGAAGGGCACAGGAGTGCAGGTTGTGGCAATGCCCCGCATTGTCGCAACTGTGCATTTAAGGGCAAGCCAGCCGGACATCTAATGATGTCCACTGTCTGCCCGGTGTACTGTGCCATTGTTGCCCGTGCGAACGCTAGACATTGATGGTTGAACTATATCAACTGAACTGTCAGGGGTCCTATGCCGTGATGTGTGAATTGGGGGCGTGTATGTCGGAGGGGGGCTGCGGCATTGCTTTGCTCCAGGAACCATACTCCACCAATGGGGTGGTGAGAGGTCTTCCTGGGGGCTTCAGGGTCTTTACGGACCTTGGAGTCAAGGCCGCAGTAGCTGTGTGTGAGCCAAGCTACTCTTGTGTAGTAGTTGACTCATCACAGTGGGGAGTATGTGTGTGTGTCGAGGGGGAATTCGGCAGAATGAATGTCGTCAGCTTGTACTGCAAGTCTGACGAGCCTCTAGAGCCCTACTTAAGATACATTGATGCGGTGCTACTACATGAGAGTAGCATTCCTGCCATCGTGTGTCTTGATGCGAATGCTACATCTCCGATGTGGTTCAGCAAGGTATCCAGGCATACTGCTGGATATCGGAGCCACAATCGAGGTGAGGTTATGAGCGAGTGGATTGTGGCGAATAACCTCCTTGTAGCAAACGAACCAAGCGTATGGTATACGTTTGAGGGGCCTAGAGGTGTGAGTGACATTGACGTGACGCTCATGAATGACGCAGCAGCGGGTAGGTTCGAGTGTAAATGGAGTGTTAGGGGGGGTTGGGGAATTAGTGACCATAATTTAATACAAATTATGGTTACTCCCCGTACCCCGCAGTTAGAAGGGGGGAGTCCATTGAGGCGATGGCGTACCTCGTGTGCTGACTGGAACCGATATGGACACACTGTTAGGGAAGCGGTATTGGATATACCGCTTAGTGAGTTTGAGGAGTTGGGGGTTGACGAGCAAATTG